>NW_010253319.1:0-2025 GCF_000690775.1 Eurypyga helias | reverse complement strand
AAGCATTTGCTAAGTCAGCTGTGTCTTGGTAGTCTTTTTATCAAACCTCAGCATCCAGCCAGGGGTGGAGGGGAAAAGACCCTCTTGCACTGCTTTATTGCTGATGCTTCAACATGTATCTCTACTGAGCTTTGCATTATTATGCCTAGATCGTTCCTCCTCCAGAGTGTTCAATCAAATGTTAATCTTACCACTGTGAAGGAGTCTCTGCTGTACTGTGCTCCACTTCGTCTACCACCGTATGACATTTCACGGGAGCCCGCAGATCTGTCTGCAATTCTCTGCCCTGCACTGAATTCTGGTGCTCCCTTCATGAGCTTAGGAAACAGTGAATGTGCACTGGAAGCTGAAGTCTTGCTTTTTCTAACTTATTATGAAGGAGGACTATGTCTCGCTGCCTACTGAATTCTATGCACAGCCTCTGATGTGCTGCTGGGCTTTACAGATGTGAAGAACTGCACTTGTGCAGGACATGTGCTGCTAGTTCTCCTCTCCCCTCTATCTTCCTATGTATCTAGCATTGCCGTAAGTGTATTTTGCATAGAAATACATGCTCCAGATATTTCATCCAGGAGTTTTAATCTACTTTTGCATTTATTACAGTCACTATTGCTAAACACAAGAGATAACACCCTAGAAAACTTTAACATAAGACAACTGTAAAGAAATGAAATCCCACCTATCTGACCCAAACCTACACCTGTCATTTGTCAGATCAGTAGACAAATACCTACTCCCATCTTAAAGAGGTGAACGTAAGGAAAGACATGGTGCAGTATCAAAAGCTGCTTCAAACAATCCACGTGGACACAGCCTTGCAAAGATTTTCTCAACCCTCCCTTTGTCTCAAGTAGCTATTTCCAAAGTCCCCATGCATTGCTCAAATTAACGGAATTCCCCTTTTGTACATCAAGATAGGACTTTGCAGAAATTAAGGTGATGATAAATAGAGCAGAATGAGAAGTTAAGCCTCGTTTGCACACACACAGCTCGCTGCTACCACTCTCCTGCCGCACAGGCTGTACTGATCTCCACAACAGATTGCCGAGATAGGAGACAAGTAGCTGGGTATATTTAATTGCATTGGAAAAGGGCAGACTGGTAAAGAGTTTATGCAGCGGGAGATATACAAAAGCCCACATCCCTGCTTGAAACCGGGGATGAGAAACAATAAAACCCACAAACACGGCACTGAACGTAGAGAGCACAAAACAACTCCTGCTTGAAATCGCACAAAACAAAATAAGGCATTTATGCATCACATTACATCCAGCTCAATTGCTGGCAAGTGCCTCCTTGACGCAGCCATCCATTGCAAAGTTAACCTGTATGCAAACACTTGACATTTAATTATTTTGCTACCAATGCCTTAATATCAGTAAATATTTCTGCAAATATAATTTACAGGAAACGTCTGACCCGCTGAGAAATGGTGGTGAGGTTTTCTTTGATCGTGGCAGTTTTAACGCAAGGATAAATGTCAAGGCTCCCGCTGGCTTGCTCTTTTCACGGTTGGAGTGAGCAGGGATCATCGGCTCCCCACGCGGGGTGCCCGCAGGGTGCACAGGCAGGTGCCAAGGCTGAGGCAGAGCGCACAAGCCCCCCCTGCACCGCTCGTCCCTTCGGCAGGCAGTGATGGGGACCAGGGAGAGGGCAGCAGGGGCAACGGTGCCAAGGGAGGTGCAGCGGGGAGGAGAAAGGCGCACGGGCTCACCTAAAGAGTTGGAAACAACCGACCTAGACGAACGGCTCTTCAAGCAGAGGGGGTTCATCCGAGTAGGGACACCCACCGCCCTATCTTCCACGGGTTTCTCTCTCCCTTCCTACCAAAGCACGATCTTACAACTCCCAGGAGCCGCTTTATCTTTCAGCATTCTTAAGAAAAACAATGAGACGCTGTTTAATTCCTTGGAAGGCTCCGAGAGTCACAGCCGTTTCAGCACCGTGAGCCGCTGGGTCGCTGTAGCTCGGCACTTGCCCCGACCCCTCCGCTCGCCCGTGCTGAGCGCTGGGCCCCGGCCGGAG
>NW_010253318.1:23850-28865 GCF_000690775.1 Eurypyga helias | reverse complement strand
GTTGGTGAGAACAAGGTCCAGCAAACCTGGTTAAAGGTGTTATCAGCAAACTTGCTGAGGGTGCAGTAGATCCCACCATCCATTACAGTGACGAAGATGTTAAACAGTACCAGTCCCAACACCAACCCCTGTGGAACACCTCATGTCACTGGCCTCCACTCAGACATTGAGCCATTGACCAAAACTCTCTGAGTATGGCCATCCAGCCAATTCTTTATCCAGCGAGTAGTCCACCTGTCAAATCCATGCCTCTCCAATTCAGAGGATGTTGTGTTGGACAATGTCAAACACTTTGCACAATTCCAGCTATATTACATTGGTTGTTCTTCCCTTACCTACCATAATCCAGTCGTAGAGGGCCACTAAATTTGTCAGGCATGATTTGCCTTTGATGAAGCCACCTATTTGGAGAAAAAAAAAATTTTTGCTATAGTAGCGTATTTTGCCAAAGCCCTCACTGGGATTTAACCAGGTTTTATTGCTTTTCTACTATATATCAGTATCCTTAACAAGGTATCTTGAGTATCAGAATTACTGACAGAAAATTAACTGTATGTCGACAAAATTCATCTTGTCTTGCTATGTGTTTTTTTTAAAAATCCTGCTAAATTTGGTCTGTATTTTTTCAGCAAATCATGTGAAATCCCAATGTAGACCTGTTTTTGAAGTACAATTCACAGTACTGAGTTGTGAATAATGCATTGTGCTCTGCACGGGCAGGTCCGTAAAAACATGCTTTGAACAAGTAAATTATTCAGGTCAAACCAAACCAAAATATTTCATTTTCTTTCTTACTTTTTTCTTCATATAAAAATGGAAGAAAGAATTGAAACAAAGGTGATGTCTCTGTGAAAATTTGTAACATTTCTATCTTTCCAAGTTTAGTTCCCCCTCCCCACGCCCCTGCCCTTGATTTAAACAGTTCTGGAGGCTCAGACAGATATTATTAATTTTTGTGTTGTTGCCAAGTCACTGATTTTCACTGGATTTTTTCTTCAACTTCACAATCTTATTTTATTTTTAAATTTTTTCTTTAACAAATTTCAAATTATTATTCTGTTCCTCTTCTCATCTGCCTTAGTGTACTTCTATACTCAAAGATTAAACTTTATTAGAAATACTTCTATGATAAATATTATAAAAAGTATGGAAATATATTTACCCCTACAGTACTCTTCCCAATATTCTTTACAGAAGTATCCACTTTTACCTGTAAAAGACAGTAAGGGCTAGATAAAATAAAGGTTATGACACCCACCTCAGCTCGGGTGTTATTCTGGACTCTCACATTGCAGTCCCTGGTCCCAGTCTCTACCCACAGCTTTTTCCTGCTTTCTCCTAAATTATGGGACTTCAGGTCCAGCTACCTCTCTGCAGAACTCTGACCCAAAAAGAGCATTAGCCAACCCCAACAGAGCAAGGTGGAGATCTATAAGGATTCCACAGGAGAGATAATTTCTTATCAGAAGTGAGTAATACACCTACTCTCTCACCACTCTCTCCGTGAAGAGTTGCTTCCTGATGTCCAGTCTAAACCTACCCTCTTTCAGTTTAAAGCCATCACCCTTCAACTTATCATTACGTGCTCTTTCCAAAAGTGTCCCCTCAGCTTTACTGTAAGCCCTTTCAGGTACTAGAAGGTGCTATAAGGTCTCCCTGGATCCTTCTCTGCTCAGGGCTGAACAACCTCTCTCAGCCTGTCCTCATAAGAAAGGTGCTCCAGCCTTCTGATCATATTCACAGTCTCCTCTGGACTCACTTGAAATGCTCAATATCCTTCTTGTTTTGCAGGCCCCAGAGTTGAATGCAATAATGCAGGTGAGGTCTCAGAAGAGTGGAGTAAAGCGGTAGAATCACCTCCATCCATCTGTTGGCCACACTTTTTAGTGCTCCAGGCACTGTAGTAGAGTTTCCCCAGCAGCCCGTGGTGCAGCCCGTGGTGAGGGGCCAGCTGTGTCTTGCAGCCATGGAGGGTCACAGTGGAACAGAAACCCATCTGCAGCCTGGGGAGTACCCTACAATGTAGCAGGGGGATGCCTGAAGGAGGCTGTGACCCTGTGGGCAGCCCATGCTGGAGCAGGCTCCTGGCAGCACCTGTGGATTCATAGAGAAAAGAGCCCAGGCTGGAGCAGGTTTGCTGGCAGGACTTGTGACCCTGCAGGGGACCCAGGCTGGAGCAGGCTGCTTCCGAAAGACTGCATCCTGTGGGAGGGAGCCGTGCTGGAACAGGGACAGCGTGTGAGGAGTCCTCGCCCCGAGAAGAAAGGAGCAGCAAAATGTGTGATGAACTAACTAGAACCCCCATTCCCTGTCCCTCTCTGCTGCTTGGGGGATGGAGATAGAGAAAACTAGGAGTGATATTGAGCTTGTGAAGAAGGGAGGGGTGGGGAGAAGGCACTTTAAGAATTGGTTTTATTTCTCTTCTACTGTGATTTGATTGGTAATAAGTTAAACTAATCTTCCCCAAGCTGCATGTTTTTTGCCCAGGGCAGTAATTGCTGAGTGATGTCTCCCAATCCTTATCTTGACCCACAAGTTTCTGTTATATTTTCTCTCCCCTGCCCTGCTAAGGAGGGCAATGACAGAGAGGCTTTAGTGGGCACCAGGCCTCCAGCCTTGATCAACCCACACACTTGTATTTCTCAAATGGCCTATTGTCTGTCCATGTTTTAGGTCTCCATGTCTGAAAATATTACAAAAGGATGGTGATTGGGTTTTGAGGGTGGGGGCAGGTTTGTTTGGGTTTTTTCATTTCATTTTTTGAACATCAATGAAAGCAAATTCTCTGCCAAGAATGAGAAGAAAAGAACTTCTGAAAGACCCAATAACCCATTGGGAAAAAGGAAGACATATAACCACTGGGAAAAAAATTAAGCTTATCTGTTCACCCTCATTCCTAAGATAACCACTGTGCTAGAAAGGAACCACAGATACCGACAACCTATCTCAGCTTTTTGAAAAGAATATAACAGTAGCACTAATTTAGGTAGTACTGCTCCCCTTAGACACAGCTGGTTGGTGCTGGGTTAAAAACGGAGCTTTTGTCCTGGTTGTGACACAACTGTGAGGGGTATGGAACAGCAGAGAGCTACAGAAATCAAGAGTGGGCTGAGGAGTGGAACAGGGCAGAGCCAGAGCCAAGTGTGCAATAGTGATCATTACATAAATAAAACCCAAATAGCTTACTAAAATTTCAGCCCAGCAATGAATTTATGTCTCTGTCTGAAATGGAAGGGGAAAGGGATAGAGTGGGAGGAAGGAAGGCAGGAAGGAAAAGAGAAAGTCTCCTTTTTCTCTGTCTTTCCTAGAGCCCTTGTGGAGTCTTCTCTGCCACCAACACTGCAGGGACATGGCATTTACTACATCAGCAAAAGGATCAGTCCTACATCCTATGTTAGGAAGGGATCAGTTCTAAATGCTTTGTAGAAAGGGAGTAGGGGATTAGATTATATCTCCAAAGGTCTCATTTTATCTCTACATATCTCTGCGGCAATGCTATTTTCATTGCCTAAAGCCAACATCGTCTCAGAACAGTAAAGAGGTTAAAAACTAAGATGGTAATATAAAGTGGATTTTTATGCTCTCCTATCATGAATGCTGAGATTATAACATGCATTTGAGGCACATTATTGGGCTTTTCCTTTTTTAAAAGAATGCTGATAATTTTAAATAAGCGTGCAACTACATCAACTGTACTTAGAAAAAGAAATTGTATCACAAAATTCATAATATGACTGTTGATAACACTGAATTTACAGAAAACCTCAGTCATATTGTAAAAGGGAAATATGTCTCTTTTTGAAATACATACCTGTGAACAAGTGAAGTGGGCAAAAATGTCCCTGCCTCATCATTCTTTTCAAACTCACTATAATTTTCTGACATCCCATGGGAGTTTTCCATGTTGTCTTGGACATAGACCTTGTACAGTAATAGCTTTATTCAGACAGCACGTAAATAATCTGTCTAAAGCATCACCGTAATTTTTCAGTATATACTTTTCTCTAGAAATATTCTTATGTCTTTCATAAGTAGAAGAGTAGAAGACATGAGGATTATCAGGTACCCAAAAAGCATGGTTTCAGAAAGCCAAAATCAGAGAGGTAGTCCAAAAATATGTAATAGAAGCTGCTGTCCATTCAGCAAGGGGAAGAGAATGCAAGACTTGCTGGACAATTTGACAGCTTGAGGAATCTTGTTAATCCTCTTTCTCTGCTAGGTCCTTGACTATGAAGTTTTCCAAGGAAAAGATTCTCAGAGAAGCTCATTGACATTTGTACAATGTCTGATACCTTTACAATAAAGGTGCTACGTCAGCATCAAGTATCATTAACAGCATTTTATATTCTTTTACTTCAGTGATGAAGCTGTTCCTCTCAGACCAGAGGGTCCTTTATACAACTCTCACCTGGGAGTTACTCAGCACAGATAACCTGTGACAGCACATGTTCAGAAGAGCCATGGCTGTATTCATAAGCATACACCCTTAAGACCACACATTTCATGTTCCACTGACGTTTGCAACAATGCCACATTCCCTGCAGGTAACATCAGGGCCTTGACAAAAACTCATAGGGAAAGGAAGTTTCAATAGGATAATGATGTTCAGCTGCAGAAAAAAAAAAAAAGCCATGACAAAGCTGCAGGCCTATTTCCCAAGTGTCTCCTAGGCCTAGCTTCTATGTAAAGCTGGGAAAGAGAGCAAACTTCCAGATTCTGTACATTTTAAATAGTTGCTTTTTAATTTCTCAGTTCAGCTTTATCCAAGAGCTTCCTTATGGCCATTATCAGGCAGGGGAAGAAGCATCGCAAGAAAGGAAGGAAATTTTTATCATTTTCCCCAGGCATTGAATATTCTAAATGTGTTTGTCTCATCAGAAAATGTGAGTGGGGTTTTTTTTTTTTTTTTTGGTGGGGTTTTTGTGTGTGTGTGCAATGTTTTCATTCTCTCAGATAAATTTAAATGCCATGACTGTCTGCAATTCCCTGAATTCTCTTTTTTGGACTATTGCATA
>NW_010253318.1:0-23840 GCF_000690775.1 Eurypyga helias | reverse complement strand
CTATTCTCTTGTTCATAATGCATCTGGTTCTACCTCTACCTAATTCTTTGAATTTGTCTCTACTTTATTGTAAGTTAGAACCCCTCATTGTCCACTAACCGGAGAGTGGAAGAAACGTAATACTATTTAATATCTGATTTTCAACTCGGATTAAAAAATAAACAAATATTACAGATTAACCTTGGGTGGTTGAAAAACAAACAGGTTCACTGAGAATAGTCCTAGACTAATGTTTTGTGCAACCATGACTGTCTGTGAGCTTTTCGTATTTCACTTCAAACCAGAAGACCCCCAGCCTCCTGGTTTGGCTCCTGGACTGATCCACCTATCAACATCAATCTCCTTTATATTCATACACCTCATGAGATATTTTGTTTGTATTCAATTTTGTCTTTTCAACAAGATAAATCAAAGCATATCTTAAAGTCTACCCTTACTCACTTAGCACATAGAGCTGTTAAAATCTCATGTACTATTAATACTGGGGTGCTAAATAACACCTGACACTGGGCTTTCAAGTAAGACAGAAGTAGGTAAGGGATTTTTCATCAGATTCTGAAATTTCAAAACCTTGAGTAGTGCTCAGTAAGATGACCCACAGACTACATGAAGTTTTCATGAAAAATGAAACCTTACAGAATAAATTATCCAATAACAGAATTTTACTTTCCTGTATGTTATATATACGCATATGTATATGCATAGCAGTTTATGCAGGTATGGATTCTAAAGAACTATTGAGGTGAAAGAGAAGAATGCTGAAACAAGTGATTCTTCCCACTTCTCTCCTCTCTGTAAGTTTTGTTTCCTTGCTTTTTGTTTTAATGTTGAAATCTCTCTGACTGAAACCAGCCAAAATAAAACCAAACAAAAAAAAGGGGGCGGGGGGGGGTGTGTGTGTGGGGAAAGGTCTGCATTGTAAAGCAAGAAGCTTTTCCTTTGTTTAAAATCTGAGAGAGAAAACTAAATGAACCAAAATGTATTCTAGTGCTTTAAGCTTTTGATTTAGAACATAAATCTTTTTGCAGATGGCTTATATTGCAGGTGAAAAAAGTTTCTAACACCTCATATTTTGAGGGAAAATAGAAGTGACCTCTGGAGTCTTAGTCAGCACCAAGCCATTTGCCACAGCAAGGACAAGCCAGCACCTGCAGTTCTCTTTTCCTGTAAAATGTGCTCAGAACTGTCCGTGCTCCTCTTGGCCATTTCTAAACTGACCCGCAGGTGTAGGCTGGAGTGTCTTCTTATCCACAAAACAGAGAGTTACAAGATATGGTCAGCACCTATCTAACCTACATGTCTGGATTTTCCTTTCTATGAAAATGGGAGGAAGAGAGAAGGCAGCAACTACTGACCTAGCAGGCCAACGCTCAGCCTCACTCCTGGAGCCCCAGGTTGTTACTTACTCTTTCTGTACTCCTGAAAAGAGCCATCACAAATGCATAACTGGTGCCATAAATACAGGCAGTGAATGCACACAAAAAGAAAGAATTTTTTGATCCTGAATCATATCTCTCATCTTTGATCCAACCATTAATACTATATTGCAGTATTAAGTCTTGAACTTAGTACAACTCATACAAAGAAAAAAAAAAGGCAAGCAAAACAAAAAAGTAAACAAACCTTATTTTACTGTCAGGGTGGTCAAACAATAGAACAGGTTCCCAGAGATGTTGTGAAGCCTTTGTCCTTGGACGTTTTCAAAACACAACTGGACATAGCCCTGGGCAACCTGCACTGATGACCCTGCTTTGAGCAGGAGATTGGACTACATAATCTTCAGAGATGCCTTCCAGCCTCAACCCATGATTTTGTGGTTCTGTAAATATTCTGCTTTCATCTACTGAACAGAATGAAAACCATCTTTTTTAGATTCTCAGTGATTCAAAGATATTCATTAAGATATTAATGCAGAATAATTTCTGGGTATGAATCCATTAGAAGAAACAGGTACTTCAGGTAGTCAGTATCTTGTAGGACTGGGCCTTCTGATCTTCATTTTACAATTGTGCTTAAAATAAAAGCAAGAGCTAGACCCATTTTCTTCCTCTATTTTCTTTGCTGATAACAGTAGCTTCTTAAAAAAGAAGCCCTTTTGACAAACCTGGATGGAAAATATACATGGTTTGCCCAAGGATCTATCATCAGAAATTCAAACATATATTTTTGTAATACAGAAGGATAATTTGAGAACACATAACGCCTTTCCTTCACTATGAGGGGAGAAGAAAGTAAAATGATCTAACAGACCATTGACTAAAGGATCCCTTTTTTGAGCCAGCTTTGGTATGTATGACTCTGTCTTCCACTGAAAGCAGGAGTCAAATAAAAGAATGCAGTTGAGTGAAAAATAGAAGTGTTATGTGTCTCAGGTTAGTAACTGGACCACTAGCAATTAACTCCATACACCTGATTAGGGTTAACATAGTGGTCTTTGTGTTCTACTTATTTGTTTGTTATTTTAATTTTTTGTAATCTGTTATTCTCATACTCACTAGGAGGGTGAGAAATCCTTCTCACAAAGATCCTCCTGGAGAATATTGCTGATTTTTCACTAAAAGTTTAATAAAGTCAAAATGGACCAAACAAGATGTGCCAAATGTGCACACTCTTGTACAGCCTATTCCTGAGGAAGAATGATACCAACTCATGAGAGTCTAGCTCATTTTTATAATGCACATTCCAAGTTTTCTCATACAGACATGCAACTGTTGGAAAAACATTTGGCACACATTCAAGTACCTATAGATCTCTCATGCATTATGTTTCTCCAGTTGTTTTCTTCATATCATTTTAAAGCAGCACTTGCTTTCACTACATTTCAAATAATTCACTGTATTTTCTCTTCCACAGTTCTTTTTTTATTTGGAATAGTGGAGGAGTGGTTGTTACTCTCCCAGTTTTCCAGATAACTCCTTTAAAACTGCATTGAGTATCTTACTCTGAGAAGATGCAGAATGATCCTAGTAATAACTACACGTTTTATCTCCCTAATAGGTACAAAAGAAATTACAGCGACCTTCAACCCCGTGCATAACTCTAATCATTGAGCAAATGATAAAACCTGTTGCTCTTTACTCCTATAATGCTGGATAACTTACTGCTACATGAATGAAACTTGAAGTAATATTGTGTCCTTCAGAAAGCTAGAGTTCTTTCCTGGAAGAGCAATAAAAATTCTTTGTAATTGGAGTCAGGGGAAAAGTGAAGAAAACTTATACAAAAATAAAGAAAAAGCATTCACAATAATTTCAAAGGGATATGTAAATCCCCATGGTGGCTTTGTTTGACAATTGATACCTTGCATGGTTTTGCAGAAATCTGTCAGTACATGTTGCCTCATGTCTGTATATTAGATTACTATAACAGTTAATCATCACATCCCCTACTAAAGCCATAATCCTGTATTTGTGACTGCACAATTATTTAACATGGTAACAAATCATATTGTTACAGTGTATTATAAGTCAGAAATAAGTGGCAAGAGATTTTTTTTTTTAAAGGAAGAAATCATAGTCTTTAAAGATAAGCAGCAAGTGAGAAGATGCATGTAGCAGAGCAGAGAGCGTGTAACCAGAATTATGAGCATTCTTCCACAAGCGTCACTGATTAATTTTCCTTGTACGATTCTCTGGAATTCATGTATTTGTCTTGTTCTTAATCCCTCAAAAGGCTGAGATTCCTACTGATTTTTCAGTTTTGTCTCTTCTACACTTATCTGCAAGTAGGGGAGGCTTGTTCTGATGGAAAGAATATGCTATTGCAGAACTGTTTGTTGGATGATATTTGTACAGGATTCCTCTTTATTTTGTGAATACTTTTATTCCTGAAAGCACTAATAAACAGGGATGAAATATGATCTCCACTGGAGTCAATGGTAAAACTCATATTGACTTCGGTGAAGCCATACTTTCCAATCTTTGTCTTACCAGCTTTCCTTCATGCAGCAAATTGAGTTTAAATAACCACCGTGTGAGTTTCAAACTTTATTTTTCAGTATTTCAGAATCCAACCTACTGACATTAAGAGGCATGAGCAATGTCATCTCAGACCTTTTTGGCTGGGTGACTTGAAGAGGCAGAGGCTGTCCATTAATGAGGAGCAATGGTGCTGTGGGCACTTGATTGAAGCATTCCTATTCATTTTGCCTATGCCACAATAAGGCTTTGGAGTCATAAAATCTTATATAGAGGTCCCTGTACTCATATTCATTTGCTTACTCAGGCGGTCCTACAGAAGACTCTGAAACCATTTCTCCCTCATAAACATAAAACTAGAGGGAGAAACAAACCATCAATTTATTTAATACATGACAGAATTTGTCAACAGTTGTCATCAAGTCTCAGACCTGAAAATTTAAAAAGGAAACTGTAGAAACCAATTTACCAATGAGAATGATCCTGAGTTAGGGATTTTACCTAATTGGTTCTTTTTCATGTGTGTCTTTTCAATTGTGTTGTGACTCATGGGCTCATTGTGAGATCTTTGTTCGTGCAACCAGATTCTGCAGGTCCATTATTCTCAAGGTTCTGTTGTGGTTTATTTTTTTTTAATTTTTTTTAATTTAATTTAATTTTATTTTATTTTATTTTATTTTATTTTATGAGAGTAGGACCTTACTTTAAAGGATTGGTTTGAAAACTGCTAAATCCAAGTTGTGTGCTGAATTGATAAATAACATTTAAAAAAACAACATAAATGTAAAATCTGTTTAAAAAGATGACAAGCTAAGTCTTGAAAGGAGAGAGAAGGCGAATCAACTCCTAGTGCAACACCTGCTTCAGGCTAAAACAGTAAAATTCAATTCATTTTCATACAGCATCTTTCATACAAAGTCTCTCAAAACACTTTATAGCAAGAGATAAAATGACAAGATGACTTGTTACAGAAGGGGTTATTGCAACTCTCACACAGACAGCAAATGAAGGAAGATGTGTGCAGAAATGGACTGGGCTAGGGAAAAAGAAAAGGATGTAAATTCAAAGGAGGAAAAAAGTAATATCCTTGCACAGTGTAACAGAAAGAAGAGGTGAATAATAATCATATGAATGAGGACAAGGATGAGCATAATGGTGGGGATGGGGATGAGGATTAGGTTTCCTCCTTGTATAAAACCTCACATCTATCATTTGTATATAGAATTTAAATTTCATAACCCTGCAGGACAGGTAAATTCATTTTGCAGATGGAAAAGCCTAGGCATAAACAAATGTGTTAAGAGGACTGTCCTAGGAACAGAGAGAGCTTCCTATTCACAACAGCTGATGGAGGATGAGAACTGAGACTGCGAATAATTACTGAGACACTAATACAAAATCTGGCTGTGTCACTTTAATCAAATACAGGACTTTCACTCTTTTTTGGTGGAATTTCATATGTGGTATTTTTAAGCAGGTTCATGAGAGCTTGAATTCCAGCCTAAATGCTTGAATTATTTATTGAAAGAACAACTTTTGCACTGCTCTGTCATCTCTAAAGATCACAAAACAAGTCAGTGTCAGGGACATGGACATGATTCAGGAGCCGTCCCCAGTGCTGAGCTCCAGGTGCCAGGCAGATGGCACCAATACACAGAAGAAAGGGACAAGAATAGAGGCTGGTCTGGGAAAGCCAACTCCCATCCAGCCTTGATCACACCATAGCGTACAAGGACTGTTCGATGATGTGACAGTACATGGAAGAAGGATGCATATTCTCTGCAAATGAAAGCAAGAGAAAGGAATGCCAGTTTTAGACAACTCTGTTTTCATGGAGAAGAGAAACAATATAGAACAGCAAAGCAGTTGTAAAGAGTAGATTAGAGAAGTAAACTCAAAAGAAAATGAATACAAAATGCTGGAAACAAAGCTTTTTTTTTTTTTTTAATTGTTTACATCGCAAATATGTTTGACAGAGAGACACCCAGTGTCTGTACAAGCTGACAAGAGATTAGCACTGTGCCTGTGTACTGTCTGCCTTTGGAGGACAAGGAGAGTTCAGATTCTTCATTTTTAATCAGTGTATTTTCCCTGGTATTCAGCTTCCATGTTTTTACTCTATTTTTTTCCCCACTCATTCATCTTTCTTTGTAGCATAAATAATGCATACATGGCTTGATATCAGTAATTCATTGGCATCAGATACATTCTTGCAAAAGTGTTAACTTCCACACATAGTTGTTCATTTTGGATAATATGAATATTTCCTGGTGACTGAGAAATATGGCAGTACTGACAATATATTCCCAGAACACGGTATACACGGCAGGGTGCTTGGATCACACTTGCAAAGGAAGCAGGCTTAGCGCCAGCAAACTATATACACTCTCAACTTACTGAACTAATATAAACCACCGTCCCCATCCTGCAATTGGCAGCCCTGGGGCGGTCTGATGCACCCAGTTACAACTCAGCTGTTTGCCCATATGCCATCCGTTATGTGACAGACCTATGGCAGTAGGAATGAGACTGATGAGAACAGAAATGTGTTATCATCAAAATATTGCCTTTATACATATTAATATAAAAACATTGATGGTACAAGATGATAAGTAAAGAGTTCTCAGTGTATTGAAATTACAACTAAAGTAAGGAGAGATACATAAAGATTTATTATTTGGTTTATGTCTGCATTCTTTAATATTCTTTGTATATTTAAAAAAATTAACAATAGATAGTGTAAAATATTACATTTTATTACACTGTAATATTTTCAGATATCAGAACAGGCTATAGCTATGTAGAAGATAAAAGTAACATATTTTAGACTTTTCCATGTGAAGTCACTACCTTGCCTGTTAAAAATGTAGCATTAATTATACAATCACATAATTATCTCTTAAAAGTAGCGAAAATATTTCAGTACCCTAGTTTTTTCTGCAGTTTCCACCTGTAAGAATACAATTATTTAATCTGAAATGTATTCTTTCTTTAGAAGACATTTTTAGACAGGCAGTAATTATTTCAGCTCTGCTCTCTATACTGTAAAGTAGTGATAGACTAGGGAGGATATTTTTCTTTTTAATCTGGTATATTTGTTTTATTATTAAATTAACTCCAAGGTGATTTTAAATACACTGTTTAAACTTTCTTGTGGGATAAAAATGAAGGTACATCATGCCTTATGATTTTGTATTTGTATATTCAGTTGTAAGTTAACATAGAATCATAGAATCATAGAATGGTTAGGGTTGGAAGGGACCTTAAAGACCATCTAGTTCCAACCCCCCTGCCATGGGCAGGGACACCTTCCACTAGACCAGGTTGCTCAAAGCCATGATTTAATTGAAATGTCCTCTAGAAATGCCCACTACACTATGTGGTTTGTGTTATTAATCTGTGGGACCAGTAATAAAATAAACTATAGGTCAATGTGAATGGAAGCAACACTAGGTATCCTTCAACATAGTTTGTCTGCAAGCCACTGACAGCAGGTATCCCACAGTAGCACTATTCCAAACATGAGCTTATAGACTATATCATGACTAACACTCTCATTCCTCACAAAGGAGTTAGGGAAAGGCAGCCTTGGGCAAAGTATATCTGGATTCCTCGGAAGAGTAGTCTAAACAAAGGAAGATTTAATCTTCCAGATCCGGTTAGTGCATTTATTGCCCCTCACAATGCTCTGGGCAGTATAGTCTCTGCGGGTCATGTATAAAGGACCATTTCTGCTGTGTTCTCTCATGTTCTCAGACATTGTGTTCCACAAGGAATTGATATTGCTACAAACTTCTGTCATTATGAGACTCCAACCAAGACTCGTGCTTCAGCTGAAGCTGAGCATTCCTGTTCAAACTCCCAGGTTAGTTTTTACTTTGCTGGTGGTAGAGGTGAGGATTTTTGAACAGTTAAGCCACACACTAACCTCTGGAAAGGGAATTAGTTCCTGAAAGGAAGTGTGCATCTAA
The DNA here is from genome assembly GCF_000690775.1 of Eurypyga helias. Classification (NCBI taxonomy): domain Eukaryota; kingdom Metazoa; phylum Chordata; class Aves; order Eurypygiformes; family Eurypygidae; genus Eurypyga; species Eurypyga helias. Next base: position 15,952 of record NW_010253318.1, on the reverse strand, counting down.
GGTATTATTCCTCCACTACTAGATTTTTCAAATGGCACTGACAGGATTTCTGTGGCATTTATTGAAAGTAAGTCATAGCAACAGCATCTTAGGAGGTGAAAAAGAGAAAGAGCTGAGAGGCTGTACATTGCATCTAAAATTTAGAGATTTTTTTTTTAACCACAATTTTTCACATTTTTCCATCAAGCACCACATACACTGACTACAGTTTAAACCTTATTTCAGTTCCCTTCATGTCTAAGTATTATGCTTTCTTCCATTCCCTACATGTTTTGTTGCTGATTTTTAGTCTTATTTTACAAATGACAGCTGGATGCCCCTGCAAAACTCTATTATGGCATACATACAGAACAGCATCTTCTGAAATCCCCAGTATTGGCAGACACTTCTCCCACTACTGTCAACCTGTGTAACACTTAACTGTCCTAAATGCATGCTGGCCAGGTAAGAATCACCTTTAAATTTAAATATAAAAGACTTGTCATCATCTTCCATTGTCCTTCCAGGAGTACAACACACAGGCATATAAAGGCACATTGATAATATATAAATTTCAGTAATTTCAATATTAATTCTAGTTTTCTCTTTGTGTTAGCATAATCCCTGCCTAACATTGACTTTAATCAGTCAACACGTTCCGTCAGTGCAAGGTGACCATTCATGTAATATAATGCCATGTTTAGCTTCCTTAATCACATACACCTAATTTTTCCAGTATTGATTTTTACTCCAGATTATCCACAGCAAGGTTTATACAGCACATACCTCCTGCATCTTTCTGCCCACAATATAACCAAGATAATTCACACACTATTTACATTATTAAAAATAAGCAGTTAAATTTCAAGGAGTCTTTTGGACTTGTAGTCTGAGTGCAGGATTTGGCAGTCAGGCTTGCTGAAACTGTAAATTGTCTCACACAGAGTGTAACACCTCTGGGGAAACCTTTTAACTCTCCTGTCATGGCATTGGCCTCTGTAAACTTATTTACTATATCTGTCTCAGAGAAGTATCAAGAGAATTAATCCTTGTAAAATTGTAGTCAGGATATCACTAAAAGTGGAGAGAAAGACTGGGATTTCCATGGGTTTTGTGTGTTTGCACTGTACTCTCAATGGACAGGACTATGGGTTACAGTCCCCCAGTGTATGTAACAGAGGGTACCAAGGCATCTTAGGAGCATTCACATTCGCCAAAGTCCCTTACTCTTTCCACTGCCCAGAAGGGACAGAGAAGGGATATAGAATTAATTTCATTTATTTTTGGCTTCTCTTAATCTTTGGGAAAGAGAAAAGTTTCTTCCCCCAGCTACCTATTCTTGCCAGTTTACAGCACCCAAACATGATACCAAACATGGTAAGATAAATGTGCGTAATAATTCAAGTGGTGCCAAAATTAAATCTCTGAGAAAACAGGTGAGAACATTTAAATGAACATACATATTTACACAGTTGTCACTTAATAAGACACCAAATGCTTCAGAAGCACCAGAGAAGCAATAACTTGGCAGCAACACACTTCCACATACATTAATTTACTTTCTGTGATGCAAAACACAAAGTCAGGTCATGACTGCCACCCAAAAATGCCCAAACCTACTGACAGTCATAAACAATTTAAAAAACATATATAGTGGATTCCCTATGAAGTCCTCCATCACAAAATCTATTTAGTGTTTCTAAAGTCGTGTTATATTGATTTAATGATGATATTAGTAATATCTGCAGAGAATGCATGAATATAACCAATTACCACTTGGGATATTCTTCCTCATTAGAAAAAAACACCTAATTCCACTAATTACCTCCACTTCTGTTTCTGTTAACTGTACTCTATATACATGTTAATATTATTATCAGCAACAATGAATTTTAATTAACATTCATGTGTAGAAATATAGTTCAAAACAAACATATTCTGATCAGTTCATTTTATTAAATTAATTGCATAGTTTCCAGAGTAAAGCATTATTCCTACATATCAATTAACAAAGAAATTTGCAACTCACCATAAAAGAAAGTTAAAAAAACCCATACATGAAACAGGTATCTAGAGACCCTATCTCTAACTAATATGCAAAATGAGACCGTTACATTAAATACTCCCATGAATACATAATAGGAATTATTAGTCTTCCAGCTCAGAAAATTAGCTCTATATTCTGATAAAGATAGGAAAAGTAAGTATGAAGAACTGAAAAAACAAATATTTGGTCCAGGGCCAACCAAGGAATTTATAGCAGGGAAAGCAATTGAATCCAGATCTCATGAAAAATGGTTCAGTGCTTTAACCACAGGACATTAGAGATATGACTAATCAGTCATTGAGATTTTATAGAGACATCAAACACGCGGCAGTTTCACAGCATTTCAGCTTCCTCCCTGCATAAAACTACAGAAATTGGAGGAAGTGGTTCATGGAATTGCGGGAAGTAAAGCTATCCTGGAAACCTGCAGTTCCTCTTGATTATTTTAATCTTAAGAGCATGTTGTAGAGACCAATACTGATAGAAGGATATCAATACACAATGTTCCATACAGCAAGTATGTGTGTTTGACAATCAAGGTCCTTGATACGTGAACGATCCATGGCTGTGTACTCGGCTGACTTCCACAATACCTCACACAATTTCAGAACTATAATACTCTTATTTTCAGAACTATTAATATTCTTCTTTGCAGGTTCTCAAGGAAATAATCCATTAAAGTTTTAGGCACTTTACAAAACTCAATGTAAATGCCTAAAATCAACCTTCTCCCCACTTTAATTCTAGTGATCTATACCTGTCTCTGCCCCTGGTGTCGAAGTCAGGATTTTGGGATTTTTGATCATGGGTTGGTTTACACAGTGCCAGACCTGCTAGCAAGAGATGGGGTACACCTGTCTCAAAGTGTCAAAAGTATCTTTGCATAGGAGTTAGAAGGACTCATTGAAAGAGATTTAAGCTAGATGTGAAGGGAGAAAGGGATAAAATCAGGCCCACTGGAGATAAGCCTCATGGTGGCATGCCAGTGTTTGAGGGACCAGTGTGCTAGCAAGGCCCCTCCATCTGCCATTTCTGTGGAGGGTGGAGATCCATGTGACAGCAGAGACTTAAGGGCTATTGAGGTGTTAGAAACCATGGAAGGACCTGAGAATGGTCATGTAAGAATTAGGGCTTCCCTCTGCAAAAAGGTGGTGGGATCAGTAGCCTAACGGAAGTTCATCTACACAAATGTATGCAGCATCAACAACAAACAGAAGAAGCTGGAAGACACTGTCCAGCAGGAAAACCATGACACAGTTGCCATGACAGAAACATGGTGGGACAACTTGCACAACTGGAGTACTGCAATGGATGGCTACAAACTCTTCAGAAGGGACAGGCAAAGAAGGAGAGGTGATGGGGTAGCCCTGTATGTTAAGGAGAGTTTTGACTGTGTAGCGCTTAGTGATGGTGATGATAAGGTTGAGTGTTTGTGGGTGAGAATCAGGCGAAAGGCCAACAAGTCTGTTATAGACCATCTAACCAGGACAAGGAAGCAGGTAAAATATTCTATAAGCATGTTGGAGAAGTTTCACAGTTCCTAGCTCTTGCTCTTGTGAGGCTCTTCAACCTACCAGATACCTACCGAAAATGCAATGCAGCTGAGAAGACACAGTCTCAGAAGTTCCTGGAGTGCATGGAAGATAGCTTCCTGACACAGCTGGTGAGGGAGCCAACTAGGGAAGGTGCCCCACTGGACCTGTTGTCAGTGAACAGAGAAAGTCTGGTGGGTGATGTGACTGTTGGAAGTCATCTTGGGCACAGTAATCACAGAATTATAGTTTTTGATTCTTGGAGAGGTAAGGAGTGGTGTCAACAGAACAACTACCTTGGAATTCTGGAGGAAAGACTTTTGTCCTGTTCAGGAGACTGATTCACAGATTCCCTTGAGAGGCAGTCCTGAAGGGCAAAGGACTCCAGGAAGAGTGGGCATTCTTCAAGAAGGGTATCTTAGAGGTGCAAGAACAGGCTGTCCCCATATGCCAAAAGAAAAGCCAGCGGCGAAGAAGAGCAGCCTGGCTGAACAGAGACATATGGCTGGAATTCAGGGAAAATAGGAAAGTGCATGACCACTCTGGAGGACTACAAGGCTGTTGTGAGGTTTTTTGGGGAGAAAATTAGAAAGGCCAAAGCCCAACTGGAATTTAATCTGGCCTCTGCCGTAAAAGGCAACAAAAAATATTTCCATAAATTCATTAGCAACAAAAGGAGGGCTAAGGAAAATCTTCATCCTTTACTGGATGTAGGGGGAAACAGTGACAAAAGAGGAGGAACAGCTTGACGTAATTAATGTCTGGTTTGCCTCAGTCTTCAATAGTAACACCAGTTGTTCTTGTGGTATCCAGGCCCTGAGATGGAAGACAGGGATGGGAAGCAGAATGAAGCTGCCACAATCAAAGGGGAAATGGTTAGCAACCTGATACACCCATTAGACACACACAGACTATGGAGCTGGATGGGACTACCCAAGGGTGTTGAGGGATCTGGCGGAAGCGCTCATCAAGCCATTTTCCATAATCTACCAGCAGTCCTGGCTAACCAGGGAAGTCCCAGTTGGCTGGAGGTTCACAAATGTGACACCCATCTATGAGAACATCTGGAAGACATATCCGGGGAACTACAGGCCTGTTAGACTGACCTCAGTGCTGGGGAAGGTTATGGGGCAGATCATCTTGAGTGCCATCATGCAACACACAAAGGAAAACCAGGTGGTCAGGCCCAGTCAGTATGGGTTTGTGAAAGGCAGGTCCTGCTTGACTAACCTGATCTCCTTCTGTGACAAGGTGACACACTTAGTGGCAGAGGGCAAGGCTGTGGATGTTGTCTGCCTAGACTTTAGTAAAGCCTTTGACACTGTTTCCCACAGCATTCTCCTGGAGTAACTGGCTGCTCATGGCTTAGATGGGTACATTTTTCGCTGGGTAAAAAACTGTCCTGATGGCCATGCCCAAACAGTTGTGGTGAATGAACTTAAATCTAATTGGAGGCTGGTCACAAGTGGTGTTCCCCAGGGGTCAGTACTGGGGGGGCAGTTCTCTTTAATATCTTTATCAGTGACCTGGAGGAGAGGATGGAGTGCACCCTCACTAAGTTTGCAGAGGACACCGAGTTGGGCGGGAGTATTGATGTGCCTGAGGGTAGGAAGGCTCTACAGAGGGATCTGGACAGGCTGGATTGATGGGCCAAGGCCAACTGTATGAGGCTCAACAAGGCCAAGTGCTGGGTCCTGCACTTGGGTCACAACAGCCCCCTGTAACACTACAGACTTCAGGACAAGAGGCTGGAAAGCTGCCCGGTGGAAAATTACCCGGGGGTGTTGGTTGACAGCTGGCTGAATATGAGCCAGCAGTGTGGCCAGGTGGCCAAGAAGGCCAATGGCATCCTGGTGTGCATTACAAACTGTGGCCAGCAGGACTAGGGCAGTGATTGTCCTCCTGTACTGGGCACTGGTGAGGGTGCACTTTGAATACCATGTTCAGTTCTGGGCCCCTCACTACAAGAAAGACTCTGAGGTGCTGGAGCATGTCCACAGAAGGGCAACGGAGCTGGGGAAGGGTCTGGAACACAAGTCCTGTGAGGAGCGGCTGAGGGAGCTGAGATTGTTTAGCCTGGAGAAGAGAAGGTTCAAAGGAAACCTTATCATTCTCTACAACTACCTGAAAGGACATTGCAGATAGGTGGGGGTTGGTCACTTGTCCCAAGTGAAAAGTTATAGGACAAAAGGAAATGGCCTCAAGTTGTGCCAGGGGAGGTTTGAAATGGAAATTAGGAAAAATTCCTTCACCAAAAGAGTTGTCAGGTGTTGGAACAGGCTGCCCAGTTGAGTCACCATCCCTGGAGGTACTTAAGAAACGTGTAAATGTGGTGCTTAGGGACATGGTTTAGTTTAGGCTTGGCAGTGCAGGGTTAATGGCTGGACTTAATGATCTTAAAGGTCTTTTCCAACCTAAATGATTTTATGATTTTATGACATTTTATATATTCCAGCCTACATTTATTATGATTGATTTCACAATATAATCAAACTAGATTCAGCATCACTATTTAAAAAAATAATTAAACATTTCAGGTGTGACTAACTCCTCACTGTCTACCAGGAGTTTGCTTTTTACTGACACCTTAGTAATCCTGATCAATGGAATTTAATTCCTGGCATGCACACAGCAAACACAATTAGCAATCCTACACATTACACTGTTCCTATTACACATAAGTGTGGATATAAATGTGGACAATGTGGACCTGCTGTTAGAACCACAAACCTTCACACCGACACAGAAATTTATTATGAATGGACATCTGTAGAAAATAGATAGCTCTTCTCAAGGTACAAGAGATGACACAAACGGCACACTGTTATGAAGTACATTTAACAGCCAAGACACCTTTTAGTCACTGCCAGTGTTGCAGAGTCATTCTAAGTGGGCAACAGCAGCTCTCATGTATCATCAAGGAAATTGTCAGCAATCCTTATAATTGGCACTGGTGGAGGAGGAGGATGTGTCAGGTAGAAAGCTATTCCCATACCATTCTGAGGTGGCAATAGTGGCAGTTAACACTCCTTCAGACTTTCAAAACTGCTATGGAAGACTCTGATGGGGACATAAATACAAAGCAGCAAGATGGCATTTTTTTACAGCTGCTTCTCACAGTATCATGACATTTAAAGTGCACATTAAAATCTATCAAGTACAGTAAAAACATAATTATGCCATTTATGTAACATGCATTATGTACGTAATATGAGCAGGATTAGTCTACCAGCGTTTTGAATCTGTTACGGAGACAATAGACCAGAATGCTTTGAAAAATGCTATTTCTGAGTTTATTATTCAATTAGCATGTATACTCTTCCAAAGAAAATAAAACCTTTTGAGTGGCACAAAACGTTTTTACTGCACATGCAGAGTATGCAATTTAATTCTTCACAAATTGCTTCTGTTTTTAAATTATGTTATTAGTATGCTAAAAAATATTCTTACATGTTGTCATCACTCTTTAAATTTCACTAAATGGTACTTGGCTATACATCTCCCAAAATGTCTTTCACATGTAAAGTTTTGTTTCCAATCTGTTCAATTGAAACCAGAAATGAATTTGTCAAAACCTTAATTCTATGCTAATACAAGTTCTATAGAATGGATTTTAGTTAATTTTATAACATTATTTCCAATCTATGGCAGAGGTGGTTTACAGTAATTAACTTATGTTTCAGAACAGTAACAGAAATTCTACTAAATACGTAATGCCTCCTCTACCTAGTCATTCAAAAGTAGTTCAGTGTCATGTAAAAGTATCTTCTTTATTTATTTTAATAAATTTTCTGAGGCAGAACCTTACAATAGAGCTCTGAGGTGGCTCTGTCTCCTCAGTTCCTTACAGCAAGAGACACTCTCCAAAAGCACCAACACACTCTGAAGCTCAAAAACTGTTTTTTGTTGAAACATAAACTAGAAAATAGTCTGTTTAAAATAATGAAAGCTGAGAACAAGTTTAAAAAAAACACCCTCAACAACAACCGCCCCATATCCTGTTATGTCCTTGCAGAGTCAGCAACAAATCCCACACTGGCTGTATGGGCTGTTTTCTGTCCCTGAGGCCCATTGTGAGCTTGCTCTCAAAAGCCTCTACCTCACTGCGGTTTCCACGCTGTCTGTCTGTCCATCCCTTGCCTTCGAGAGACAAATGAAACTTTCTACAATGTCCTCTCCTGTGGCATTTTGAACACTTCTGCAATTTTCCTCTTCAGAGGATGCCACCTAACTCAGCCTTTAGCCTCCAGAGAGAAACAGCAAAGCAGCTATCTATTTTTTTTGGTGAAAGGAACACAGACAGCTGTACACGAGAAAAGTAAACCATTACCCAGCCCAACACATCTTTTACAAAGAAGACTAACATAAGACAACATTTTAAAAGCCCTTACATCCTTTATGTTAACATTTTGAAAGGAAAACAGACAGATGCTTAATATTCACTTTCATTGCTAATAACATAGCTGATAATTTAATACAGAAAGATTTTATTATAGATGGAGCTGGTAGTGTCTTCGGAGTTATTCTTGCTTGATGCTTCTCATCAGAAGATTCTGATTGAAGCTGTTTTTAACTTCGCCAAAATTTTACATTTGGATTGAAATTTTCTCCACTGTGTGTCTGTCAGAAAGATGATTTATTTTTTTTTACTAATGTTTTAGCAAAAATGATTCAGCCATTTATGAACAAAGGCTAACAGAAAAATGCTCTTTTCACTGATGTTAAATTATAACAAATTCAGCAGTTACCCTAGGAACACTTTAGAACAGAAGCTTGACCTTTTAGCAGATTTTTTTTTTAAGCCAGAGGTGTGTCTGATACCACCCTAGTGATAAAACTGCTATTTCAAATGCTAGAAATCCCAGAAAAATATCCCTCCACAGTAGCTTGAAAATTTTTAAAGGTTTGATGGGTACGTTCCTCCAGTTTCTGCCTTTCAACTCAAGAGTTTTGACTTGTCTGAGCATGTTTCACACCTGGAGAGTGACTGAGCACAGTCCAGACCACAGAACACCAAGGAAGACTTCCTGAATTTCAGTGCCAGTTAACATGGGCTATGGAGTAGGAAATTTTAAACAAACAGATTCTTTTTATAGAACTTTAAGGTATTTCTTTGTTGGTGCTCAAGTGACATGGAAGTGTGGGAAGTATGAAAAAAGCATCACGACACTGGAGGCAAGGACAAAAAAAGGTGTCAAGAGACAAGCATTGAGGGAAGGAGTAGGTTGAGACAAGGAACCTACGAGCAGTGTGAAAAGGTTGAAGATGTGGTAGAGACTGTAACTAAGGAGCAAAGAAATGGACTCTGGAAAAAGGAACATAAGGAAAAAAGGAATTAGAGCTCTGAAAGTTACATGAGTCAGAAATTGAGACCAAAAAGACAGGAAGGGTGTGGAACAACAGACATAAGGAAGCAAGGAAGTTAAGGTAAGTAGGAAAGGTAGGAAAGGTAAGTGGAAAAGTAGGATTTGTACTGCAAGTTTGGAAGAATTACAGAGATAGAAATACCTAGGACATTGCTAGCCAAAATTCAGAGGAGGATTAAGGGATTCAGCAGGGATTAAGTTCACATGCCAAACCAGGGCCTATAGGTGAACGCACCACTGAAGACACACTGCTGTATAAATTTAATGGAATCTTGCTTTACTGTGATATGATTTTATCATAGAATCATAGTTTAGGTGGGAAGAGACCTTAAAGATCATCTAGTTCCACCCCCCCTGCCATAGAATAGGACCCCCACCACTAGACCAGGTTGCTCAAAGCCTCATCCAGCCTGGCCTTGAACACTTCCAGGGATGGGGCATCCACAGCTTCTCTGGGCAACCTGTTCCAGTGCCTCACCACCCTCTCCATGAAGAACTTCTTTCTGATATCTAATCTAAATCTTCCCTCTTTCACTTCAAACCCGTTATCCCTTGTTCTGTCACTACAGGACCCTTGTAAAAAGTCCCCCCATTGACAGCTTCTTTGTAGGCCCCTTCAGGCACTGGAAGGTGCTATAAGGTCTCCCTGGAGCCTTCTCTTTTCCAGGCCGAACAAGCCCAACTCTCTCAGCCTTTCATCACAGGAGAAGTGCTCCAGCCCTCTGATCATCTTTGTGGCTTCCTTTGGACTCGCTCCAATCACTTGATATCCTTCTCATACTGGTGGTCCCACAGCTGGACGCAGCACTCCAGGTGGGGTCTCACCAGAGCAGAGTACAGGGACAGAATCCCCTCCCTCGACCTGCTGGCCACACTTCTCTGGATACAGCCCAGGATACGGTTGGCTTTCTGGGCTTGCAGCGCACACTGCCAGCTCATGTCCAGCTTTTCATCCACCAGTACCCCCAGGTCCTTCTCCTCAGGGCTGTTCTCAATCGATTCTCTGCCTAGCCTGTACTTGTGCTTGGCCCAGGTGCATGTCTCTGTTGCTGCTTTCCTGATTGGAAAGTTTGTGAAGCAGATTTCAAAATCTAAAATTTGTGCTTGAATGCCTATATGATTCTGTACGATGGGAGTTCTGAGGTTTTGTGTGTGTGTGGCTGTTTCTTTTTTTGTTTTTAAAGCTGGAAATTACACTTCAAAATACAGGTTAAAAGGACAGAGTTGCAATGTCAAAACTTCAACTAGTAATAGCATAAAAGTTTCTTACGTTATTTCAGTCTTCTGTCCAATTTTTGCTCTGAAATTGAAGTTTTGTCTGTTTGGACACATAAGAAATTAATGTTAGAACACATGAGAATTGGAAAGAAGCCACCAGGAATTTCTGTTTCTGACTTTCTTGCAAAAACACTTGTGTTTAAGAAATTGTCTTGTAGCACATAACCCTTGAAGTTTCCCTGAAATAGATCAGTTTGCTTTAGTAGCATGTGTAAGCATATTGGGGTAGCTGTGATCACAATCCTTGTAAGACATCATCCACTTTAAAACCCAGTAGTTTTGATTGTTGCAGATGGTATAAAGACATAAACAAAGTAGGGTATGTTCCTTGGTATTGGTTATTGGTGCAGCTGTTAAGTTAATGAAGTCAGTATATATTCAGTTTTAATTGTAGACACATTTTATTTGAGCTTTCATAGAACAGCTGTGAAATAAGTGCTATAATTAATGTTCTGTGTGCTATACTGAAAACTATGTATGTATTTTATAAATGATATGTTATAACCTCAATTCAATTTATTTAGTCTTTGGTTCTTAAGATGATAGATAATCAGATAATTGTACTTTCTTCAGAAAACATTTAAGATTTCAAAGTCATCTTCATTTCTGCTTTCACCTGACAAGTCACTAATGAAATTTATTATTATACAACATAAATTTATTTTATTAAATTAATGTCATCTTTACATGCCTAGATTTACCAGGTACTCAGTGTGTTAATATTGGAGCCAAGCAGGTTCTTCCAGGTGTACTTGAACAAATAACCTCAATCCAGCTTTCTTCTGTATTATTTTCATGTAAATGTTCCAAATTTTCCATTCCTAGGAAACTGTCATATAAAGGATAAAACATCAAAAGGAAGTCAAATATTAAATCTAATCCCCTTGGGCAGGCAGGTAGGTAAACTAGGGAATGTTGACCTGTGCTGTTTTAATTGTAGCTTATACAAACTCCCTCAGCTTCAGACATTCTCCATCAGATTCTATATTCTATGGAGTGACATGATGGTAGGGAACTCGGCAAAGTAGAATTGCCAACTCTTCTGGGAAAATGAGATTAACAAGAATCTGACAATAATCAGGATTTTCTCAAACTCAAGGAAGTGATTTATAGATATAGTCTTTTCTCTGCTTCCTCCCTTTTTCTGTTCTCATGATTGCAAAGGGTTTTTTTGGTTTGCGTGGGTTTTTTGTTTTCAAATGAGTTCACAAATTCAGTTATACACACTTCACCAAATAAGGACTTTCTAATAGTATCACTGAAGTTTCTTGGGGAAAACTTTATCCAGCTTCACTTATGCATTATGTTATTTATCGCATTGTCTTTTACATTGGGGGAATACTCCAGAATGCCCCTTTTAATTTGTGTGACCCTGAAATGCTCAAGTGTCTATTCCAGAATGTAATTGAGGTCCAAAACCTACAGGAACTTTATCTTCCTAGTACTTCCTTCACACAGTCCCAAATATTCGGGAACAAAAGATAATGGCATATCTGGTGGGTACATAAAATACTTAAGTTTCAGGTTTTTGTTGTTTTCCTCAACAAGAAAATCACCTAGGACTGAGGGCTCATTGTTTGAAAGTAATGAAAAGTTTAATTCACTGTTAGTGCAGTTACAGGTGTAGTATTCTCCTAAGAAGGGTTTTAGTGACAAGGATGCTTCCCACATCAACATCCTTTCAGTGTATTTCTGCTGAATTCCAGTTGGGGGGGAAAAAAGAAATGCATTTGTTGCTGCACACTTAGTGCCATGGGAATTCTGATTTTCATTAACAGGAGGACACAGGGAAATAATTTTCTTTTGCAGCATCCTCCTTCCTTGGGAGACAGAAAGTTTACAAAGTAGACTGTAATGCCCTGGTTTACACGGACAGAATTCTGAGTACCATTGTTAGATACTTTAAAAAAAAATTTTTTCTTTTTTTTTTCCTTAAGTACCAACAAAAATCAGTGGAATATGTATGAAAAAATCAGGCCACTTATATTTAATTATTGAAATATGAGTTAAGAACCTAAATTTAATATCTATCTCTGTCTGCATTCAAAAGTCATGGCCTCTGACCATTACGTAATTGAGTGGAGGGAAATCTTTTCATCCTTCATGCGCTTATGAGATGTGGGTTAGGAAGACTCTGGGATTTATTTTTGTTACTATCCAGTTTTCTTTGCTGCTGGAACATTCAGCTATAATTATGGATTGTTCTAAAATTCTGTGGAGCTCAGAGAACTTCTTATTTCCCTTTTTGTTCTTCCCTACTTTGAGGATTATTACTCACCATATCACCTCACTAGTTCCCATCTGAAGAGCTCATCTTACCGTGGGATGGCTGCAGTGGTAAACAGATCTGTTCTTTCCCCACTCTTTCTGCCTTTGTGGATTTGCTCCCATGTGCAGTAGAAGCTTTGCTCCATGTCTGCAGAAGGTAAAATCAGTCTCCAGGGGACACTAGATCCTTCTTGTGCATATGGTGAAGATCAAGCTGGAAGCAATGAGGAAAATTATGGGTTTGCTTTTCCCAGCATACTAACCAGTAGAGCTGTATCACAGTATCAAAGGCAAAGCACTCTATCTCATAACAGATGTTCCAGGTATGTCTCTCACAAGGTTAAGAAAGCCAGGAGAGAATATGAATCTGCAAATCCCTTCTGATCTTTATTTTGCCTCTGAAACTACAAAACTTTATTTCACTTGCACAAAGCACAAACAGAAAAGAGGAACCCTCTCTGATGGTCAGTTTATCCTGCTTCTGCCAGTAGCCAGGAGACCGATTTTTAAGAACCTGTTCCTCTGGCTTTCTTTGGTCCAGTTCCTCAAAAAATTCAGTAACACTTAGTGGAGAATCAGTATATAAATGGTATAAGGTTAAGATACTCACATATGTCACTCATCTGTGATTCTCCTAGTGGCAGAGACAAGGGAACTCCCAGCTTCTCTCCTTTGGTTAATAACTGAATGCCACAGCACTGCTAGTCTGTTCTTTGATAACCACTGTTGTGGTAGTAATATACCACCTATACCTGGATATTCTCTCTTTAACCAGGCAGCAGTGCAAGTTTACCAAGGTCTTGGTTAACTGCAGTACATCTGCCATCACTCTTACTCAGACCATGGTTCAATGAAACAGTACATTCAGTTTACATTTTCTCTTGCAGAATAAAAAAAGACCATTGTGGCATGATATAAGGCTGTGATATGGAACATTCTTCATTCTGCTGCTTCAAAAGCTTTTCAAGTAGGTTAACTTTCTCCCAGTCTTTATGTTGGACCAGCTGTCATCTGCCTGCAGTTCTGAAAATTTAGGAGGTTCAGGTCCCTAGAGGTTGGTCTTTTTGTTTATTTTATGCAGCAACTTCTTCCTATTGCTAACATCTCCAGTTTGTTAATTATCTGCTGTAACTGAAAGCTTGCATGGTAGGCTCTGAATCTTCTGCTGTTTGCCGAAGGCCTGAAGAATTATGTGTCACATTTACACATAATTCTGCTTATCTCCCTACAAAAATTTCTTATAACTCTAATTATGCAGCCATGAGGAACTGAATGAGTCTATCCAGATGTTCTAGAGGAGGACAAAATACAGTGGTTGAAACTAAAATTACACAGTTAAGTACTAGAACAGGGCCAATGCATACCTTTCAAAAACGGGTATTTTTTACCTGAAGGAGCATCTCATTATAAATGAGGAGGAAAAGAGAGAGAGAAGCTACTCTAAAGCTACACCCCCAGTGTTGTTGAAGACACAGATGTGGGAGAGAAAGTTTTGCAGCTCATTACTTTCTTTAAAATTCAGAAAGTATCTTTTACTTACATTCTGCAATTGGTTAAGAAAAAGCAGTGAAATATCTCGATAATAATGGTATTGCTCAGATAGCTCTCCACATGGCAAAGAAAATAATACATTATGCTCAGCTTAAAAGAAAGAAGAGAGACTGAATGTAGAGGAAAGATGTACAAAACAAATAAAAGAAGACCTCAGAACCAAATCAGACCCTGCAGATGTGCTGCATCTGTTTGCATTCCCACAGGGGACACTGAGATAGAGAGATCAGTTCATTCATACGGCAATGGTTAGACAAGATCAGATATGGAAATTGCAGTTAGGTTGACTTAAAGCCTATAACAATAATATTACTGTAACAAAGGGGTGAATATAATTCGCTGTCAAGGCATTAAACATTGAACATATATGCTGTCAACCAGCTCATGATGGAGTAAAACCTGAACTGACCTTGCGAAGGATATACACACTATCAAATGAAATTTTAACCTGTTTAAAAGCCGCATGGCACTTCACTTTCACAGAAAGATAAGACTGGCACTCACACATACACAGTCCATTCCTGATTATACTAAATGAAGAGGTAAAAGTAAGTCCTTGTAGAAATATTGCTGATGTGAAGTTAAAAAGAAAGAAGCAAACATAGTAAGTTGCCATTCAGGTAAAAGTGAGCTAAAAGCAAAAGTAATGTACCCAATGGATATGGCATGTGTGCCTTACAGTAGTCTTTATAAATAACCTTGATCTATAAACTTCACAAGGGAAGATAAAGGCCATAAAGTCCAGCCTTTATGACTTTAAAAAAATCGGTATTTCTTTTAATACCACCTCTACCTGTAAAAATAAGTAACCAATGAAAGTCACCTCTTCACAGCTAATTCCTCATTGTTGTAATAAATAAATACAGTATATGAAACCCCCACATTTATTAGCAAAAATGCTTCTGGCTTCAACATTCACTTTGGAAATATTGAGAAATGGAGTCTCTTAAGTTATTCATAAGATCAGAATTAATGTAGTCACTATTCGTGGTTTCTAATTAAATGCTGTCTTGTAACCTAGTAACACCAGAAATAATGACCAGATGATAATATTCTGCAAACTGAGTCAATGAAGAGAAACTTTGATGACATATGTCAAGTTGCTAGAGACACATCCACAGTTGAGGAGACAATTTTCTTCTGTGTTTTTATGGGACAGTGTATGGAGACAAAGTCCATTTCTAATGATGTGTTCACTCTTACTCTTTCGCTATGATAGTGAAATACCACAGACAGTGGTAGATGATGATGAAGAAATGGAAATTTATAATCTTAGAATAATGAAAAAAGGAATTGAAAGTGAAGAGTTTTTTTCAGGTTGTCCTCACTGATATTCATGGACAGAGTTCACTCAACATGACGTTGAGCTGTAAATCCTCTGACAGACTTCCATATAGTATACAAAACCACAAAAGGGTATAAAACTGTGTCACTCATCACTTATCTTGCTAGAGGCTTCAATATAAAAGACAAGCACAAGACATAAAGAAAAAAACTAATATTAGTATTGCCGAGATTTT
This sequence comes from Eurypyga helias, assembly GCF_000690775.1. Lineage (NCBI taxonomy): Eukaryota > Metazoa > Chordata > Aves > Eurypygiformes > Eurypygidae > Eurypyga > Eurypyga helias. The sequence continues at coordinate 411 of NW_010253318.1, read as the reverse complement.
AAGACTAGAGTTGTGTAAGAACCTCCAGTCAGTTCCAAAATTAAAGAACTTCTCCTCTCCATGAATCTAAAACAAATAAGGGTCAGTTTCTAAAAAAGTAATCAGAAAATGCCTGGGGCAGGAAAAATAAATAAATAAAAATAGATAAATTAGTGAAGAAAGATGCACAGACACATGTATCTGTACACAACAAAGTTTTATAAGGCATAAACCATTGAAATGGAGTAACTGAAGAAGAGAAAAATATTGGAGAATAGGAAGTAAACAACAGTTATTCAATGTGTGAATTAAAAAGAGAGAGCTAATTAGTTGCAGAAGGGTAAAAAAAAAAGAAAAAAGCAAGGAAATGAAAGTATAAAAGGGCAGAGAAGTATTAAAGCAGAAAGTTGTCATTGCCACAGGTGAAAGAGA
>NW_010253317.1:49475-119237 GCF_000690775.1 Eurypyga helias | reverse complement strand
TAACTCTTCCCTCATCCACCGTACGGACTGGACCACTGCCCCGCTTTCCCACCATTCCACCCGAGACGGCATTTGCCTCCATCCACGTGGGAAGAGCCAGGGCCCCTTTTCCCAGGATGGCTCTGCTTGCTGGGGAGCAGGCGTCTGCCTCCCCTCCCCAGATCTGGCGCAGGAGGGATGCTCGGGGTATTCCAGCGCTCGCCAACAAACTTGGACCCTCACAGCATACCACCAGGTTACCTCTTTCTTACTCGTTAATAGAAACGTGAGGTGTAAAATAGCTGCCACTCGCTTCTCACACCTCCAGCTGGATGGCTGCGGAATTTGCACAAGCGCGGGAGAAGAGGATTCCAGGCTGTGCTGGATTCAGCCACTCGAGGAGGGGAGGGGGGATTTGTGAGAGCGGCTTCATGGCATTTTGCTAGCCGGAGTTAAACCACGACACAGGCTTATTCAAATCCCTCTTCAGTGCCCCACAGGGATGCTCTGGTGTTCTCCAAACCTGCTACCTGATCCCACGCCGTGCTGCAGAAACCCGCTTGGGCAAAACCGACGTAGATTTATCTGCACCGTTCTCTGACCGCTTCTCCTTCTTTAAATCTTGGACAAGCACTTAACCCTCAAAAATGCAAAGACAGAAGCGCGCGAGGGCTCTGCCAGAAAGAAACAGGCTCAGCAGGCTTCCCGGCCTCTGGCAGGCAGCCCGAGTCCCCACCGTCGCTGTACAAGGGCAAGCTCCTCACACTGCCCTGCTGCTGCACCCGGGCCCCTCCCGGTCCCCTGCACCCCCAAAAGGGACATCGCTGAGTGGCAGCTCGCTGGTGGTACTCGCCCCCAGGCTGCCATGAAGCTGTGGGGAGGCACAGCCGGCTGATCTGTGGGGCTGAGCAACCTCCTCCTGCTCAGAAAACAGGGTGACCAGCACTGTCGGGGGGCATATGGCTCCCCACCACGTGGCAGTGAGCAGACACTGCTCCTGCTTCGATCACGGCCCTAATTCCATCTCAGCTCCCCTTTGTTACCATAAAGGTAGTGGGTTATGGCTCAGATATCTCCATGGGACTGTATTTTAAAAATTGTAAAAGCATCTTTCCTGGTTTGGTAGGAGATTTGACACAAGAGAGAGAAAACGCATTGAGATAAATCCATGAACAAGGGAATTTACGCACGTGGACCTTTCCTTCATGGACTATAATCCCTACAGGCTTTGAAATTGAGTCAGGATGCTTTTAGGCTACATTTTGTATCTTTGCTTTCATTCCTTTTTAACCTCTATGGGGGTTTTTTTTGTGACAGCATGGATTTCGACTGCTTTTCAAATGTGCATTTCTTGGTTAGCAGATGAGCAGGCGAGTAGCTTGCGCTGAGCTGAAGCCTCACTTGCCTGCTTGCTTAACTGGAGATCAAAGGCACTTGGGAGTGTGCTCTTTACCCTTTGCCTAAAATTAATTTATTTTGGATGGAGATTTGCGAGAGAACCAAATGTGGGCACAAGACCAACATATATATTTGTTTTATGAATGTGAAACACAAAGAAATCTGGAAATAATGCCGGATTCCAGCATCCTCTCTCCTGATGACCACAAGTTCCATGAGCAGCCTCTAACCAGAGATGGGGCGGTAACCTAGCCCAGACGTATGCACGCACCGGGCAGGCACAGCGTGCACCTACATCAAAGGGGTACCTTTTCTGCAGGTAATTCTGGACTGAAAGCCCAGCCCGAGGCAGGCCAGCTGATCCATGGCATCATTTTGTAACAAGCTTTAGGAAGTTTTAGTCTGACAAGCAAGACTGAAAAAAATTAAGCTTGTATTCCACTCCCCTGCATGGAAAAAAAAAAAAAAGCTAACATTACTGCCTCATTCCAGTTGTTTAAGTGTTAATGGGAAATCATTTCTCTTTAGAGTGTCCTGAAAATAAAAATACATCAATTGCCTTGTATTATTTTCGAAGGTCCTGGACTGACATGGCCCAGATTTGAGTGGAAATGGAAAAATCTCAGTGTGCTGTGAAAGCTGTGCTCCACCCAGTACTAGCGAGACACAGAAAAAGTTTCCTTCCAACTCCCCTAGATGAGCTCTAGCAGATCCCTCAGCTGCTTTGGAGAACCCCACTTTTGGAAATAGCTGTAAAAATAACGGGAAACTCATGCATCTGGACAGAGGCTGCCTGACCTCCGTCGCTCTGTACAGCTTCTTTAGCTGTCAGTAGCCCCCGGGGTCCTCCCCACGCGTGTGCACGGACTTTGTAATCCGACTGACGTTCAAGGCTGGAGCAGCCTCGCACCTGAAGTGACAGAGGTGAGCGGCGGGACTGCTCAGACTCTAACTGTGCACGGGAGCAGAGGAAATACGGTTTGTCTTTTCAAGAGCCCCACGAGCTAAAATAGGCTGTTGACCTGATAGGAAGCAGAGACTCCAGCTACAGCTTTCTTCCTCAGCCCAGTGTGCCTTCTCAACACATTCTTGCGAGAAGAATGGCAAAGGGACAGAGAATCTACTGTCTCTGCAATAAAGCAAAAATGCTTTCTTAACAATTAGGAAGGAGACAGTGCTGCTTGGCATCCACACCTATAGTAAGTGCACTTGCTGGAAATATTTATAGTTTGCTGCTGCAGAATGTATTGTGTACCCTTTATAACAATAATAATGCAGTTCTCAGCTCCTCTGATTTGGAGCCGAGCAAAGGCTCTGAGTGTTCGGGGTGCCCATGCTCCGGGGAAATGCCCGCTCCTGACGCCAGCCCCACCATCCCACCTGGCAAAACAAACCAGCCAACCCACCAACCACCTTGCAGTTGCCTCTGAACTATTTTTATGGAGTCTTTTACACTTTTGAGGGGCACACAGTGAAGACAGGGATACACTCCAGCTCTCCTTTCGGCTGGGGCATCCAGAGATAAGAGCGCATATCCCTGGCAGCGACCCCAAACGGCATAAACACAATCACATGATGGTGAAACAAACCCTGGACGTGGCTATGACAGCAGCGTCCCCCCTCCTCGCCTTCGGCACTGCACGCAACACGCTCCCCGGCTGTCGTCGATGCACACGCAAAGAAAGGTGAATGTTGTGTATGAAGTAGACAATCAGGTTCCAGAGAGCCCTAAAATCATGGGCAATGTGGGAAAGATAAACAGGGAATGATAAATCACAATATAAAAACTAAGGCATACCCAGAGACATTAGCAGGTGACCAGACTAAGATAAACAGGAGATTTTCTTCCACATAATATACTGAAACCATAAAATTATTACCTAAATTATTATATAATAGTAATTAGAACAAAACTGTGGGTACAAAGCATTGTTACATTTTGTGTGGTACAAGAGCAGTCAGCAGCACAGCTTTTTTTAAAAAAAGGGATGAGAAACATTTATGAAAAATAGGTTGAATGGTGTCTACTGTACAAAGTAGTCTGGCTATAATTTTCAGCTCGGTAAGCTCTTAAGCCTCTGGTTGTTGGAAAGGCATTTGTGGGGAAGGATGTTCTGTTTCTTATCTCCTTCCCCTGCTACTTACCACTGACAGATGCTGGGTCCTGGGCTAGATGGACCTCAGAGAATGGCAAGTTTTTTGGCTGCGTAACACCTAGCATTTATACAGAGCTCATGTACCCAAAGCACAGAATATTTTATGTGTTATGAACTCATTTAGGTCAAGCATAGTTCTCTGTTGGAATTATTAAACAGATACTGCTAAAACCATGATTTCATCAATGCCCCAATCTTACAAGTGCTTCTGTGCGTGCTTATGTTAAATATTACATCTGTGAACAGTCTCCACCCTTGTGTGTGTGATTTAACATTTTGCCAAAGCTGAGTGAGAAAAATACTTCTGTTTGTGAATAGTAATGTCTAGTATGCTGAATACATGCTCAAAGCTGAAGGCAGTTTAAGGACTGAATCAAACAATGTCTATAAAAACATCCATTATAAAAACAAAGGAAAACATCCATTGCTTCGCAGGTCTTTGCGTGGACCAACGGCAGAAGAAGTTTGGGGGTGACCACATATTCCCTAAATTAAGAATAAATATTTAGGATGGCTGATTTTCACAAGTTTAGATGGTGTAAGAGAAGTGAAAAATGAGAGTTTGGCGTAAGAGCAGAAAAAAAATGAGAGGAACCCCCTCCTGCTTCTGCATACGTGAAGACTATTCCCTTTCTCATGTCCCCCCAAAATGCTTTCAGTAGTTACTCTGAGCCACTTGTGGATATTGCAGGGTTTAATGCTGCTGAAGTTTCCAAGTGTCATTTTACACAAGTCAGAGGAACCTCCCACTTCTTCCCTCTACAATTTACAGTTGGAAGTAACATCACCCAAGACCCCAGCCAGGACTTTGAAATTAAATTAGAAGATGGTGTAAACTGTGTTCGCAGGAACGGCAAGAGAGAAGGTTTGACTCAGAGCATGTGAGTCAGAGCTGGTCTCCCATTCTCCCCTTGCTACTGACGGAAGGAAATTATGACAGCCGCGGCTAGCCCAGCTGTGCTGGCCAGACGGGTGGGGAGGGAAACTCAGCCCACTCCAGAGTTTTTTAACCCTCTGTCTTTGGATCCAGTCCCCATCTCCATGCCAAAGCAGAATCACCTGGGCTCAAGCGACTGCTGATGTGAGTTTTCCTGGCTCATTTTTATGAGATTGCCATCGTCGGTTTCAAGCTTGTGTAGGAATCAGGTGATGTGCTTAAAATGATCCTTGCATTTAGAAAAGTTTTTCCTAATCTCAGTCCCTTCTTGCAATGGCACAAGTCTATCAGTCCATGGCCATTTCCTTTAGACATTAAAGTGTATGTTCCCTTCCCTTGGATTTGTGTGGCAAACAGTTAGCAGCAACTAGCAATCACCTTCTAGAACTGATGATTTAGGTAACTAGGATAGGAAAAAAAAAGAACAGTTTTCATGTATCTTTGCCTTTTTTTGGGGGGAGGGGGGGCTGGCACGGGGACAGTCCAAAGCCAAAATCAGCCCGCAGTGCTCCTGTGCGTACGCTGCAGCAGCGTGCTCTGACCTGCCTCTGTATCTTTGGTCTTAAGCAATGAAGTTTAAAAAAGGAAAAATGCTTACCAGAAGTGACTCTTACAGCTTTACTGCCCCTTGAATCATACAGAGGGGAAAAAAAAAAAAAAAAAAAAGTGAAGTATTTACCCATGACTCAACTTGCCACTCTTTGTGATTATGGGAGCCGGCATCTCCCTCAACACACATTTAGTCTAGGTGTTCACTGTAGCTGCTTTTTTGAACCTGCAATTGTTGCACCATTTATAAAGGAAGCAGGAAAGCCTTTTCTTACAAGACACAACGAGGCACTAAGAGTGACTCAAACTAATACCCTTTAAGGGGCTTGGATACTCGAAGACTGTAGCCCAAGTGCTGTAGTCATCTACAAGAGATCTACAAGGCAGATCAGAGACACAGCAGAACTGCATCCTGCACGGACCAGCAGCCCACAGTGAGACAAGTTTTTAACACTTCATTAAGAGTAATGGGAGTTTAACCATGATTTTCTCATGCCAGGACCCGAATACTTTCATATCCTCATTAGTTATCAGCAGATATGCCACTAAAACAGCTCAAGATTTGATATCCACTGGAGATTAAACTCTGGAAAGCTCAGAGATTTGCTAACACTTCCAGAAGCACCTGCTTCTAGTCCCCCAGGATACAGGGGATCACACCTACAATCCCAAACAATGACATCGTGCTCCTTACCCAGTCCACCTCCTGAGCATCCAGGAATCCACACTGACTTCCCTTTCCCACATCCAGCCCAGATGCCACAAATGAAGAAGAGCAAAGCCTTTTTATTCCCTGGTGACTGCTCAGGGATGGGTAGGTGCATCCTAGGATGCAGGGCAGGTGGTGGGGCTGCCCCTCTCGGCTCAGGTGTTGCCAGTGGCAGTGGCCACAGCTGGGGAGATGCTGAAGCCTCTCTTAACTCTGTCCCGGCTGCTGCCATCTCTGGTGTATGTCGTCCTGTCACAAGTGCATTTCAGGTGGTGGTAGCTGACAGTTAAGGTCATGAATTTACAACACCACTTCACAAAAAGTAGCAAGTTAGGACTTGTGTAAATGAATGAAGACCTGAAGTTGTAACAGTACCGGGTTGTAGTGTAACGGCAGACAACCTCTGTTGCACTAATATGTGGATAATGTTACACATGATCCTATGTCTGCTTTTTCAGAATTGAATTACTGTAGTGGAAACCTCAGGGATCTACATACAGCAATTATTTCCCAGGTAGCATACAAATATTGTAAGATCTTTTCATGGGCATGAGACATTAGCAGTGAAATTACACATATGATTATCACTGAATTGTAGGCTTAAATTCTATACTTTCATATTTTCAGTTACAACTGCTGGTAACAGGTGTTTGCTAGATTTTTTTTTTTTTGTTCATTTGTATTTTTTTTTTAAAAACCTGCTTACATAATCTATTTTCATATCCATGATTTATCTCCAAGGTGTTTGTGGCTGAAACATGTGAATCATGAATTCAATTGGGACCTCTCTGAAGACTCCCTGGAAACAAGGGAACAATGAACTGAGAATGCAGCCCAGGGCTGTGAGTCAGTAGCAAGTTTAGGGAGATTCACCAGTATTTTCCAAAACACAAATATCCAAGGACCTGCATGAGAAACTTTGAGGATGGTGAGCTGGTTAAAGAAACGGTTGTCTTCGCTTTTCCAGCCTCAAGCCCCTGTGTTTCTGCAGGACAGGCATTGAAAGAAAGAAACAAACACAAAAAATTTTGAAGAAGGGTGTTTTAATATGCAATCATCCATCTAGGACAGGGCATGCAGAACTTGGCAAGACAGAGCATCACCTGCAATAGCTGAGTGCTGGTCTTGGTAATCAGGTGTGGTTGTCTGTATTCCTGATAGGAATTTCAGTTGATCCTGGGGAATTGCCTTATGCTCATATTTTGGAATATCAAGCAGATTCAAGAAAGAATATAGACATTTTTCATTGTGGTTTGAGTCTATATAAATAAAATAACGCAAGTTCCTGGTCAGGTTGAACACCTGTAAATATAGCTAACTTGTCCATATCCTGCTGGGTAATTAAGAGTAACAAAGCCATGTCAGTTGTTACTGCAGACAAACGCTTCAGCAAAACGCATCGCTTAGGGCACAGCGCTGATGTTTTGAAAGCAAGCGGCTGGCACCGCGTCCGGTGCGCTCTTGCAGCCCAGGTCTCTGCTGTCTTCAAAGCATCACCGGCATAAATCAGGGTGGGAAGGGAAACGAGGCAAAGCAGGAAGGCATGAGAAAAACAAGGTGACACAAAAGCCTATAACTGTGGGCTAGGCTGAGTGACGAGAGGAGGGAGCTGGCCAAGAAGGGATAAAAACGGTTGGTAGAAAAGGTTTTGAAATTCACGGCGTCTTTTTCACCGTGACTAAGCCAAGGTAGAACTTTGATTGGTTAACTCCAACAGCTGCATGTCAGGGTAGGTGTGACATCCAGGCCATTTCTTCAGCTATAATGTCACCTTCTCCACCTAATCTTAATAAATCTCTTTAATTGTACCACTTAGGAGTTAATCTGTCATTTGGGATTTTTTTTTTGTTTGTTTGTAGTTCGTCTTTGAGACTGTCACAGAGACATCTGGCTGCAAGAAAAGATGAAGGGGTGTTCCACTACTGCTTTTGTCAGGACTGTGATTCAAGAGGTACCAGATTAGGGAGTTCTTTCAGAGGTGAGCTGCCTTCCAGGAGAACTTGAACCACAGCAGACTCTTGACGACTGCAGATGAAAACTGAATTTGAGGGCTTTTAGGAAGTTCTGTGTATTGTCTATGTAGATCAAAGTGGGAAATAGTGACACGAATTTCTGGTGATTCATATTCTTCTCAAAATCGGCTCCTGAGTATTCCCTTTCAAAACACATCAACTTCAACAGCTCTTAAAATTTGGATTCTTGTATTTTGCTGGAATGGTTGCCACCTACCCAATCTGTGTCTTCTAGTGACTTGATGCCATAGTCTGGAAGCTCTTTTGCAGCTGCTGGGTTGCTGATGTGCTCTGTCCTATGGTCCTAAGTCACACCAGATGTGAAGGATACAGTTTTCTGCCATTAACCAGGACCACAGCTTGGCAACATGCCCATTGACCAAAATCCATCTGTGTTCATTCTGGGACTGAAAAACCATGGTTTTTTTCCCATTCTGTGCTGCCGCAGAAGAATAAGGGGTAGATTGAGCAACCTGGTCTAGTGGAGGGTGTCCCTGCCCATGGCAGGGGCATTGGAACTGGATGATCTTTAAGGTCCCTTCCAACCCAAACCATTCTGTGATTTTGTGATTAGCTACCACATACGTAACATTTTTCTTTGACCTATTTTATCAGCTATTCCAATGATAAATTAAACCCAACTTCTTCTCAGTTCTTTTAACAGCAGTTTGAATTCCTATGGGAAGATGCCAACACATATACTGAAAATGAGGGTATGGACAACTATGAAGTGATGCACTTGGCACACGGTCTGGAAGGGGATCAGTGACACAGTAAGAGACCTTCCAGCGACTGGTTCTGCTCCAACTCCCTTTTCGCATGTATAACCTGCACACCCAACTGCCCACACACCTTAAAATAATGGTACCTGAAAACAAGTCCTCAGATACCTTTCACCATCAGATAATAGAGTATTATTTATTGATTATGTGCATGAGAATAGTAAACCTGAACAGAATAAAGACAAGAAATCTCAATGTTATTTTTGAATATTTCTTTAAACACTTCAAAATACACTTACTAGAAACTTATAAATATCTTTAATTTATCAGTGGGTTTGGTAGTATGTGGAAATATGTGAAAACAGCTCTGAAAAATGACCAGCTAAAAATCTATTTTCAATTCTTAAAAAAGCTTTAAAAATTCTTTTTTTCCCCTCTCCCTAATTTTCATACCTGTATCAGATATAGCTGTTTATGTTCTCCACGAATCTCGTGTCTTAAAAGACTCACAGACACAATTGATCAAGTTTTTTTAAACACAAGGGGGCACCAACAAGCTAGTGCAGCGAGACAGAAACTGTTCACATACAGTAAATCAAAAAATCCTGTTAGAACACCTGATAGGTCTCTCAGCGGAGATGGATTTTGAAATTAAAGGAAAGCAATGCAATCCTTTGTCATTCCTTCACCTGAAATGACTGGAAAAGTAATTCTTGGCTTGTGCATGTTACGCTGCCTCATTTCTTTTACCATTTAGAATTTGGATTCTCTCTGACCACAGATGATTCTCTTGGAAGGTGGAATCTGGTTTTCTTGGTTTTATAAAGAAGGAATCCAGCTTCTACGTAAAAAATTGCCCCAAAATTCATAGTTGACCCAAAGGACCATTAGCTTTTAACATAGAAATGTCAATGATGTTTGTGTTACTAAAATTTCCAGCCTCTTTTCGATCTCTTTGTATTTCCATAATAAAGCTGACTAAAAAGGAAGCCTGGAAATGTAAATTGAGATACAAAAGTTCTTATTGCAACATGATCCCATCAATTGAAATATGGGCATCTGAGCATACAAAAAAGTGGAATTTGCCCCAGGGCAGAGGGTGAACATGAGATCCAAACCCTGAGAGCAGAGCTGGGGTGTGATGGAAGGGCAACCTAAGCTGTGACTGCTCACCTTTCAAACTGCTGAATTTCTGCGGTGCTCTTCTAGTCCCATTGCAAGATCCCATGTCAGGTTGCAAGGTTATGTATGTGAAAGATCAGTTACTATTCATTTTCCCACTGTTGATCATGAAAGATAGCTAAATCAAAGGAACATGGTGGGTTTTGTGCAATGAATGAAAGCAAGTCACTTTTGGGACTTCAGTGAACGATTTTGACGGAGTATTTTTCTTTCTAACTTTTCTGTTTTTTTCTTCTTTGACTTCATACACTGAAGGTTCCTCCCTAGCTGTGTCTGGCTTTCTTAGGTGCACCCTCATTCTTCCTGGATTTTTTATGTCCTAATTCTCAAGGTAATTATCTGTCTAGCTCTTCACTCTTCCCAGCCTAAACAAACACTGGTAGAACTCATTTTAAAAGGAATTAACACTTTCCAGGTGAACTTGAGGTCTCAAAGCAGAGTCCCGTAACTGAGAGCTCATTTAGGTGGGACCCTTAAGTCAGCAGATAACAATCACAAGGAGGAAATATATTTTTTGTCAGTGCTTAACTATTTTCACACATTTAAAATCACAGCTGAGCCATGCACAGTCTTGTATAGAGTTAAAATGGCTTAGCAATGTAGTCATACCATCCACAGGGCGATCATACCATATGATGATGATCCAAGTATGAAAGTTTCAAGCTTCTATTATTCTTCTTGGGAAAATGGTTCTATGATGACACAGATCTTACTGTTAAGATTTTCCTGATAATTTACCATGTTTGGACCTGCAAAAATTGTTTTTCCCATTCTCTGTGTTCATCTAAGTTATGAACTGCCTGTTCGCTGTTGTGTTCCTCTGTCTGCCACATTTAGGAAGACTTTATTAGTGGATTACAAATCATGAAACCTGCAGATGAGGTAACATCTACTATCAATTTATCTGTCCCAGGGAAAAAAAAAAAAAATCAAGGCAGTTGTGCAGAATGAGAGGCAGGTCAATGAGGAGGTTAAGGAGACCAGGAGCTGTTTTAGAAGCCTCTCTGCATTAATTGCATGCAAGTATAACCTTGACTGCCATGTAATCACAGATGTTAAGTTTCTTTGCTCAGATACCCTCCAATTTGTAGACTTGAAGGTGTAATTGCCTGTGGCCATAAAAATATTGTCTCTTATTGCTTGCTTATTTCATGTAGGTAGAACTGCTAATTAATGCTTTTCAGATTGGGAAAGCTCTTTTGGCTTTGTAAATATATATGTGTTGAAGATGTAATGTATTCTTTAAATTAATCATAAACCTAGAAGTATCCTGTGACTTAAAAATGGTTTTGTGGATAAAACACAGAAGAGGGAGTCAAGAGATGTGAATCCTTTTCACACCATTAACTACCTTGCTTGTGAATATGTCAGCTAACTTCTCTGTGTTTTAGTTCTCGTGTAAATGTTTACCTTGTACATTACTAGGAAAAAAAAGACCATCACGCCTGCAAACACAAGACCAAAGTCTGGCTTTTCCAATCTGTGCACCAGTGGCTTCCAACTGCATTTACCAGGCCTTGAAATCAAGGAAGTGTCTGGCTTAATGAAGTTTGTAGGTGTGTGAGAGGGGCTTTTTCATCAGTCACTTCAATGGTTGGTGGGATGGAGTTGAGGAGAGGAGGAGGTCAGTGTTGGAGTGTCCAACTGTTGCCTAAGCCAAATTTTTCTCTGTTTCTTTTTACTTAATTCTCCACAGGGATGTGTGACTTGCATTATGCATTATGCCGTGTCTCCAACTTTGTTTATGATACAGGCGTTTTTGTGTGTATGTGCTAGTAGCAGTGTTAATGCCTGCACTTGCAAAATCTCAAGTTTTGCTTGTGCTGAACTGCACACCAGCACTTCAAGCAGAACTGGTCCTGTCTTGTGGTGCTGGGACATTTGACCGTCAGCTAGTTCACTGCAATTGCCAACTGAACATCATCACCTAATGCTTTTGTTCAGGGTTTCAGTAATCAATATTCACGGACATGCTTGTGTTCTGCTTACCTTTCATGAGTCATTATTCCTACAGTTATTTTCATGTTTACCTCCCCCTTATGTAAATACATTCCATTATTTTTGCCTTCCTTTCATTTATGTTCTTTCTCTCTTTTATCTACAGATATTTTACATGTGTGCCCTTTCTGGGATGCCTTTGATAGATGCCTTACCTTAAACATGACTGCAGCATCCATCTCTGCAGTGTATCCAAACAGTATACAAGTGACAACACCAGAGAAGCTAGCCAAGGACACCAGAGCAATCTCTATCATTGCAAAAACTGTCCTGGAATTTTTAACATTCACATAAAACATCCGTTTCTCATCCATGCATTGAACTTAATGTATCTTCCTCAGATACATGAATCAACTCTTTGGGGATTTGGATATGTTGTTTTAGGGAAGCAAGGTAGTCCATAAATGATAATGAAATTATACAGCAATTAAGGTTCCACGTGAATAAATTTCAGTGGCTACACTATCTTAATCCATCCCTCTGTCTGTATATGCCAGGCCTTTTATTGCTGCACTCACTCCTTCCCCTGCACTCTGGCTCTGCAAGCGTATGAGAAATTACCAAGGTAACTTAGCTGAATTGGGAAAAAAATGAAAGAAAAAAAGGTTTGGTTTTCAGTTGAATCAGTTCCCACAACATGACAGCACACGTGCAAGTGATGGTCCAGAGCAGGAGGCAGCTCTGTAAAGGGGAAAGGGAGAAGAGCTACTTAAAACATCCTAAATAACCATGCTGTGACACTAGATCCCGAGCTGGAATCAGTCATAGAAAAGTTAGAAAATGGTCCACTGTGATTACTGAAACTTCTGACACCGTGGCTGTCAAGTCTGATAAAATTTCGGTTCAGGCAGTAATGCAAACTTCCTGAACCTTATTTCATTTACCATGTCAGCTGTGACATGCAGTGTTTCAATCAGCCTGAAATAAAGTGTTCTTTCCGAAGCATGGAACTTCCCTGCAGACAGGAAATTCTTTTACTAACCAGCCAAGTAGAAATAAAGTCAAATGATGAATACAACCTGGTTTTCTTGCCGTTATTTAAATTTGCACAAAAGACAATCGAAAAAATAGAAAGAGGCTCTTGATGTGATAGAGACAATGCTACCAAAGCAAGTACTTTAACCTTTCCAACCCCAAAACCTCAAACTCAAACGTAAAGCTTTCCAGCCACAGTGCTCTCTCATATCTGTGCATGTTTCCTCAGATTTCCCCTTTGTTTTGCATACATAATTTGTATTGATGACAAAAGGAAATTTGATCTGCAAAGCTGAATTTTATTCCTGAGTTCCTGAGGGGTAGTTTAAAAGGCATGTGTTTCCTGAATCCATTTGATATGTGCAAAACTCAGAAGCAGTTAGACATCTCTGATATACTAGATAATAAAATTCACGAGGCAATACGAAGAAGATAACTAACCTGAATACAGAAATGCACAGAGCTCCCATAATTCATTCATGCATTCATCCGTCCTCCCCCCTTTCTACCCTCTGTTTTTGGCACCGGTGCACGGAAGTTCATTTCCAGTGACAGAGGCAATAGTTCAGGTGGCTCTGTTGCAGTGCTACACCATGCTAGAAGCAAAACAAAGGAGTAACAAACACGTTCTCCTTGCCTTAAAAGAACCTGGCTGTGAAAAAAGGGAGGTGCTGGTGGTAGTTTCAGCATCCTGAGGGCACGTACTTTGCTGTTATTGAACATCAAAGGCTCAGCTGATGAGAAAAACCTCACCTGGCAGAACTATACCAGCATCACCTTCAGCTCTGCAAATCTTTAAAAATTATACCTCATGGGACTTTTGTCAGGCCTGAGGAAGACACCCTTTGATCCTAAAAGTGCTTCATTTTCTTTGTTTCTGGGGAGTTTCTGACTTAAATTTTCTGTTCAGATGTAATGCAAAATGAGGATGTGTTTCAGCTGCTTTGGCCAGGGTCTGATGCCAAGAAAACCTCCATCAAGATGAAGGGATAATCAGCACTGGATGGGACTGGCATCACAAGCAGGAGAGCCCAAGGCTCTATTGTATAGCTCCTGGAGCTGCAGGGGGAGAAAAACGTAGGAAAGAAAAAGGTTTAATGAGGACTGCACGGTCTGAATCTGTCTCCTTTCACAGATCTACAGCAACTCTGGTTAAGTCCATAAAGTTACAGTGGTGAGAACAGTAACAAATATTTGGTCATTAAGGAACTTTAGGATGATGTCAGGCAATAAAATGCTTAAATTTTGATAAGAGGCTAAAGCAGTAGCTTGAGAGCCACTGAGGGCTTAAGTATTTACACATATTTTATTACCATTCACTTTATAATTACCAAAATGTTATTGCACCAGATGTATATTTATAAATACCACCAGATTCACTGCAGCACAAACTTAATTTATGTGATAAATATTAACATGTTTGTCTTTGAAAATGATCTCTTTTTCTTGGGTGTCTTTAATTAGTTCCGCTTTCTGTCATTCTCTGGAACTGATTTTTCCATGTTTACAATCCCTGCATAAATGCCAGGACTTGGGTGATACGTTGCTCATCTCTGAAGCTTTGTTGAAGTGTTCTGAAAAGAGAAGAGTGGAGGTTTCTATAAATCTGCCAGAGAATCCTAGCCAGTCGTTTTTTTTTTTTTTTTTAGAAGTTGGAGAAACTTGGAAATGGGCAGGAAAAGTTTAAATGTGTTTTCTTTAACAGTTTGAAACATCGTATTTCATGTTGCTATTATAAACAGCGAAATGCCCTATTACCTTATTTGGTTAAAAAAGCAGACAAGCTATATGCAGTGGGTATTCTGCCTTAAAGACCTTTTTTAACAGCAATTATTAATTACAGTATGTGATAGTTGGCATACCATATTGGTGCTACTGAGCTGAGAGGCCAAATATTGAAAGTTTCTGTTTGAAGGTTCAGTTCATAACCCCTCTGTTTGGATTAAGAGCAGAATGTTTGTGTGAATTTTTCTGCAAAAAGTTGAGCTTCCAATGTTTAATGGAAGTGGTATTATAACACAGGCCATGTCTCCAAAGTCATCTGAAAACGAACAGCAAAACAGTCCTAAATGCAAACATACATTTCATAAACTTTGGTTTATTTCACTTTTTTTTTTTTTTTAATGAGGAGGTGAATTTTACAGCTGACCAAGTAGAAATTAGACAGTATTATGTTCAGCAAGCATTCCACCCTGAGTTTTTTTTAAGCTTCACAACCAAGACTTCTATTTATTTTAGATTATGCAATATTCAGTGACTGGAAGTCTAGTCTGTATAAGAATTTTCACATTGCTCTGTCTCCCATTTTCCAGGTTAGTTATCCGGTGCAATCTATGCCTAAACATAGATGTAGCATTTAAAGGCTTTGTCCTGGTCTACAGTGTTCAGACATTAATCACCATGTAACTTCCCAACACGTTAATTGTATTTATTCAAGAGGAAGAAGCTGATCTCACAAGACAAGTTAAAGCTTGCCCATGTGTTGAATGGCAAGTCTCCTCTCTAGAGGTATTAGATTACAAAACCAGTATGAATATCTTCATATGAACATACGTTTTAAATGTGGAAGTAGAATGAAAAAAACAATTGGGGAAGACCGAGGAGAAAGAATTTATCCAATAAGACTTCGCTCATCCGAGGTTCATGTAGCGCACAGTGTTGAGGTGCTGTAAAACCCCACCAGCACAGTACTCACTGGAGTTTTATAGCGCAAAACGAGGAGGGTCTTCCTCTACAAATGCACTGTGAAAGGAGAAATTCCACCATCTTCAGTCCCCTGCGCCATGTCATTGGCATCTGAGCTTTACTCCCCTTTTTCCGCTCATAGATGATCTGGGGTCACGCCGAAGACTATATGGAGAACAGCCATTCTGGCATACTCTGACCAAGTGAAAGACTGTCTCTTCCTTGAAACTTATAGGTATTTTTCTGTTTTGGGTGTGGGAATAGGTCTGCCAAGAGATTGTTAGTACCTGACATTACCTGGCTCTGTAAGTGCCTGTGTTACTTCCAGGCAAGTAATTCAAGATTGCTATGAAAAAGATTAACACCCTTAAAAGTGACATAAAAATACTCTTTACCTTTTTGAAAATTTTAAATGCAGCATTGTTTTTCCAAGTTCAATTACAATAGCAAAGGGATTTCAATGATTTTAACTTGCTTTAATTGTTCTTGTCTACTTACAGGCATGAGAACACATCTCTTACATAAGTCACCAGATTACCTGTCTGTTAGTATAAATTTGAACTCTAAGCTCTGAGCTAAATGCAAGCACTAAAGAGTGGTTTGGTTTCATTTCAGAAGGATTTTTCAGTTTTCTTTCTGAAAATAATGGTCACTAAAATGTAATTATTTGATGCGCTCATGTGTAGTACAGGAGCTAATCCCATCCTTACTAAATTCTACCACAGAGCACAGTAGAAATATTTGAATTCAGGTGCAAAATCTGAAGTATGGGAGCATTTTCCTCTGGGGTTTGTGCTCATTACATTATAAGATTCAATCCAAATTGCCCATCCAGTGCCTTTCAATCTTTGGCTTGCTCACTGGGGCAGGCATCAGAGCATGCAGTTTATGGAGTATCTCATTGGAGCGTTTCCCCTCGCTCTGCAGATGGCTGGCAAATTAGCTGTCTCCTGTCCCTACTTAGTCCCCAAAGAAGGCATAAAGCAGAACCTAACCAGCTTGTCCCTCTCTTGGGAGAGAATTTCACTTCACCAGTTAAAAGACTCCTGAATTACTGTCTGTTTGTCAACTTTTCCAAGTTAGTGTGTGCAGCAAAAGAGTCCAGTGGGAAATGTAACATCAGGAGTCACCAAATTCTCACCCTGGCGTGAAAACAGGAAGACTTATAGGGCAAGTGCTGAACAAAATACTGGATTGTGCTTCTGCTTTGAATACCTGGAAAAGAGTCAGCTTCTCGCTGCGTGTGCATGGAATCGCTCTTCATCTATTAGCAACAGATTCTATCATTCATTTTTACTGCCAAATCTGAACAACCAGTAGAACTGAAATATGGAGCCAGAATCTGTCCGTACATTGCCCATAAGCAGCAGAATGGTCTATTATGTAAGTACACTTCTCATTAATAGAGTTCCAGGGGTTAATGAGATGAAGAAATATCACTGAAGGTATTGGGCAAACTGGAAAATATGTTGTTTCTGGTGAGAGTGTGCAATTAGAAATGAATCCAGTCTCATTCTTAGTTCTTACAGTGAGTTTGCAAGGTCTGCAGAGGAAGGAAAAAAAATCCTTTAACAATCAGCCCAACGCAATATGATCTGTTAGAATCATGTAGCTGAGCAAAATCACAGTTTAAATTTAGTGGAGTTAATAAAACCTTCTAGACACAAAACGAAGGTGCCCCAAAACTCACAACATACACTCAGAATCAAATCCATAAGCCAAGATAGTATTTACTTAGCACTTGTCTCTAAGTCTCGTTATGCAAAATCAAAACCTCATAAAATAGAAATATAATCAGGTTAAGCAGATAGCTCTTTCCTTTGTTTCTTTTGATTTGGATAATCTACCTCTAGCTAGACAGTTTTAAATTTTTCATATACACAATGGCTGTTCCAGAATTAGTAGAGAAGGGAATAGCTGAAGGGAAAGAAAATGTTATGAAGTGAGTGGAGCTAACAAAGACAATTCTGAGTAGGTTTTGTCAGCAGTGCTTCTGTCTTCTGAGAATCTGAAGGGTCTTGTTTCTGGGATGTCAAGTCACAGTGGGGGAGTTGCTGAAAATAAAAAATATATAAGAATAAATATAAACCCATCTAGTTTAGAAGTACTCGTCATAGGGTAACAGTTTCCCACAGGCTTGAATACAGTTAGGGAAATAGTCCTTCTAAGGACATTTCCGTTCTGGAGGAATCCCCCTTCAAAACTTCAGCATGTTATTACAGAATCACTATCTCCAGCTGCCAAAACGAGCCCTATGAGAAAATGACTGCCCTGACTTTTCCCTCTGAGGTCTCTTTCTCATTTTCCTTCTAGAGAACTTCTGCCTGGGAGTGTGAGTTAGTGGCAGTGGTGGAATTCAGCACACCAGCCTCTGATCTAGCATATAGGAATACGTTTTCCATGGGCTCTTATACCCCATTCACTGCTGTTTTATCTGAATGTCCTTCAGCAGTGATTAAGCAACAAGATTAACTTCTGCCGTATGCTTGTCCTCTTATCTTCTTCCCGGTGGGAAGAGTGTGCAATGTTTTATGATAAATACACATGCTCAGCAATATGTATATAAAGACACACAGAGCTATGTATGCAAATTAGAGACAGATCAACATCTAAGACATGTTCCCTGCAATTTGTTTGGGAGATTGTGACATTTAGGATGGTCATCAGCTCCTTGGGAAATCATCAGGAACTGGGGCAACATGCAAAGAAGCTTTGCTGTCTGCGTAGGTGAATTTTGCCCTCCTTGTAGAGATCTCCACCACACCAGGGGAGGACGTCCTGCACCACTCTAGCTGAAGATGTTTCTGTATGTTATTCACAGCAGTTGATATGTAAGAGTGGCTCTTGAGAGTTCAGGAGTACTTCTACAGTTAATGCAAGCTGTAGGCTTGACCCAACAAATGTACGACATTTAACCAAAGGCATTAAAATATTGCTCGTTAGTTTACACAAGTTCTATCAACATAAGATTTGCTGTGCTTTGAAAACACCCGGGATTCAGGAAACTGCACATGAAGGAGTTGAATTACAGTATAATTAGGTCTGAATTAGAGTAGTTGAATTTACCTAAAGTAGTTCATATAGTAGATCCATATTTAGAATGAAACTGTAGGAAACCTGGCCTTTTTTGTATGCGGACAACTCAGGATTCTTATATTTGTCTCAAAGTGCTATTCCATGGGAGTTTTCATGTTTTGAGTCTCAAAGGAATCCTAAAAGTACAGCAAAAGTTGCAGGAAAAAGGAGAGCAGGGTGGTACTCAGAGGACCCAGTTCCTGCCATTCACGTAATATATGACCTTTGGTATCTCTCTGTGCCTATATATTTTTCTATTCTTGGTCTGCTTAAATTATACCCTCTTAGAGTCATTAATAATATTGAGAATTATCATTACCCTTTTCCAATAAAAATATTATTAATTTAAAAATGTGGGGTTGCTCAACTAACGGGAGCTTTGGACCAGGACTCAGTAAAACTGAGTTCGTTTCTCAGGTCCAGCACAGAATTCCTGTGTGCATTTAAACAGGTCTTTCCTGGTGCTGCTATTCCCTATCTGTAAAATCATGTAGTTTTGCTTCCTTTCTCTCTCTTGCCTACTTGTATTTTAGATTCTGTAGGTCATGGACGTCTTCCAAAGCATATGTATCTACATGCAGCCCCTAGGACAATGGGACCTCAGGCAATGTCTCTGGCATGAGACAGTATTACGCCTACTGCTTCAGCTCAAGTTTTGACTGGTGTTGTAGAGCTACCGTGTGTGCCACCATGATTCACACTTTTTTCCCAAGCTTAGAATACAAATCAGCTTTAGAATTCAAAACCAAATCCAGATTATTCATGAGGTTCACCAACTCTTCTAAACTTTTTTTTCTGTCTGTCTCTTTAGATAGTGAGAAAATGTAAAACTAGATAAGCATCTATTTTTGTAATTTGCTATCTGAACTTCACACAGTTCAGATTTTCACATTACATCAGATAAAATGACAAATCTGAATTCCTTATTGAAGTTAAAAGGTTTTGATGCTGGCAGAACTGTTGGCCAAGTATGGATTCCTGTATTTAGTCTTTGTTGTTCGGTCTTAAAGTTGGCACCATCGTTGTTACCGACATACCGTTGTAGGCAGAAGGACATGCTGGCATCGTGACTTTTTTTACATCATCCCATAAATGCAAAAGTGTTTACCCCACAGTCGATCCTATTACTCATAAGCAGAATTTAAGATTCAACAAATCTAATAGCAAACTGCTATACAGAAAAATTAAGTTTGAAGCTTAGGTGGCAGTTATTGTTCCCTCTTCTCCATATCTACTGTGCCTTAGAAACTACTCTTCCCGTTGCTGAGAGACCTCCTTTTAAGTGCATTCCCCTAAGGAAATGAGAATGTGTATCTACTTAATTTAAAAAGACTGAATATAACTGTGTTTTGGAAATTTTTTCATCTGATGATGAGCTGCAGTCCTTCTCACTACGCTGCAGACACCATACCAAAACAAACAAAGTTTTGGTAACACTTTTTGCTCTCCAAGTGGATTTGCACTCCTCAGAGGACTAATGCACCGAAGCAGAAGGCAAAAACAGAGGTTACACATGCCTTTGGTGAGAGTCTACTATTTCAGCTGAGTCACTGCGGGGATAAACGTATGGGGGCAGATTCTACTCCTTTCCATTTCAGTTAATAACTAGAGGTGCCAAGTAACTTCTCTGAGAGTCTACAAATCATGACTCTTGCAGTGTATATGCTGGCAGAAGGGGACATTTGTTTTATTTATTTCACATACAAATGGCTCTGCATTATCATTTTCACTCTTTACGGTATCTAACTGTTCCAAGATGCAGAGAGTAAAAAAAGAAATTTATACTTTCAGTTATCCTTAAACCCAGCCTAGCCTCCTTTCAGCTCACTACATCTTTACCTAATCTTCTGCCTTGCTACTGTCAACTGCAGCCAACCTCAGGTTCAATAGGAAACAGGAATTTCTTTTTTGTTGGGTTTTTTTGTTTGTTTGTTGATTGGTTTTTTGTTTGGTTGGTTTTGGTTTTTTTTTAGTAAGGCCTGCTATTAACATGGAATAGACTTTCTAGAAGAATCAATAAAACATTTCTATTGTAGCAAAGTGAATATGCCCTCTTTTAGCTGACCAGATCATTTTCAGAAAGGATCAATGCATCTTCCACTACAAAAAGATTCAGTCAGGTCCTTCTATCTCTCAGCAGGGGTCTGAGCTTTGTTTTTTATTTTAATGGGGATTGGTATCATCAGAAACTGGGACACCTCTTTCCACCCCTTAGAGAGATGTGGGGTTTTACACTCTGCTGCAGCAGGATCAAGATTTCACACATTTTAAACCAAAATAAAGTTGCTGAGCCATCTTGGTAGAAGGGGAATATCAGGTAGTCAGGACTGGAGTCTGGTATATAGTAATTGCTGAGAGCAAATAAATGGTAAACAGCTGAAGTGCACCTATATTATGTTAATCTTAGTTCACTGAAGACGATGGGGAGTTCTTCTGTAAAATAAAAGACAGGGCATGACTCAGTGGGAGTAGGACCAGCTTAGTAGCTGTGTTATAGCTGATATAGAAAAAGAGTGTCTGTCTTTCACGTCTCAAAGTGAAATACACAGACAGTCATTTGTTCAGTCATTGCCAAGTATGGAATCTCCTTAAAAATCACTTCATACTACCTTTCTCTAAAATTCGTGCGATGATTTTATGAGGAGCTGAAGGAGCAGTAAGAAGTGTGGTGAAGAGATTTAACTTACCTATGGCTCAGCTTATTGCAAAAGATTCATCTAGCTTATTAAATACTCCAAAAGTTTCCCTTTGCTGAGTTGCATGAGGAGTTTTTCTAGGAATCGTTTTAAGCCGATAGTCCTGACAAAGACTTTCTGAAAGTTAAAGTGGGTATGGCACGGATAACCAGGTAGCCGGTTGAGAAGTGTGCAACAGCAGAGACAGGAGGCAGAAGGATCTGGATTCACTTCATGACATTACTAGTAAAGCAAGCACCATGTCTCAGCTCTCTCTATCGGTAATAATATGCATCAACATCATTCCACTATCTGTTGGGCAAGTAAATGGCATTAGGCAACATCGAGTAGGAGCTAATTTTCATTTATATATTTATATGGCGAGGGGGGGGGGAAGGAAACAAACCTTTATCTGAATTATGTATGAGGAGAGCTGAAAAAAGCCTGTTATTTCTCTATTTTTCATTTCTTACGTAATGAAAAACAGACCACTTATTTTAAAGAAATGGGAGATATTATCAGTGATGAAATATTTAGACTCCCTGAAAATAATACTCAGTGTGATGTTATTATTGCTTCCCTTTAATACTTCAAAATGCATTTCATAAACTCTTCAAATTAAATTATTTTATTAAAAACATTTCGGCTTAGAAAATCATAGTTCTTTGTATATTCTCAGTTATGTGCTGTGTGAACTATGCTGCAATAAGAGTGAACACTGTTGTCATGTGGATTACTCAAACACCTTTACAGATGTGAACTGCTTCTCTGTTTGAATTGTAATAAAAGTATGTAATAATATGTATAATTATAATAAAATCTCTTTTTATATTTGATCTCCCTGTCTGTGATACAATCCTTTTGCTTGAAGACAGCAGTATGTATATTTTATCCCACCCTACTACCACCCCACTACTATTTTAGACAATATGAACAGAAAAATAAAGAAGTTTGTATGTCTTTGGGTACATCACAGGTCCATCTTTAATCCTATGCATCTTTTAAAATAAAAACTTCTTTTTTAACTATTCTTTTATAAATAGATCTAGTGATATACTTGCTAAACATTACTCATTCTTGAAATAAGTAAAACACATTCAGTTCTGATAAAGAATTTCCAGCTTATTTTTCTGTTATGGGTCGTGTTCTTTTGAGCATAAAATATTTGCCCTAAGTTGCCAGCATTTCTGTAAATCTTTTTAAGTGGGGCTATCTCTAGGTACTATCTCAGTTCAAATAGTATTTAATCATGATTGTTTGTAAGTATTCTGAAATGTCTGTCACAATGGCTCCCGTAGCATGGACTGTAACAAAAAAATGCAAATTTAATGGAAATGGTTATCTTTTAAAAAAGTGAAAAGCCAGTAAACTGTGCCTTTTCAAAATTTTCTAGAAGCTGAACTGGCATATTGAATCAAAGGCCATGTTCCTGAACATCTGCCGTGCACAGCTACCCACACATATGCATGTCTGAGTGCTCCTGCCTTTGTTAGGACAAATCCTGGCACTTCCAGGTGCTCACAGGTTCCCACCCTAAATATTCTTTTAAAGTGGTTTTCTTTTGATGAAATAATAATGAACCTATTTTTCATCCTTAACTTTATTTTCACCACACCTCCTAGGTCACTCTGACAAATGGAGCTACTGGAAGCACTCCTATGGCACGGAAGGACTGTGGCTGCGCTACGGAGCAGCACCCCGGATCTCGGTGGTCAGTCCCATGGGGAGAAGGTGCTCTCCAACCTACTCAATGTACTGTCTGCAGCCCAGCCTGGCACAAACTTCGACCCTATTTGATCAAGTTCCAAAAGCTCGTGACAGACCTGGTGCTGTGTTCTTCAAGGCCTGCTGCTGATTTTATTAAAGCCACGGAGAAGTTGGGTTTTTTCCAGAAAGGGCAGAACATCCCAGCTCTTTTGCAATGTTCTCCTTCCATTTCTGAAGCAGGTCCTGGGCAGTAGCTTTAAAACCCAGATAATTCTGATATGCCAATCAATAATACCAACATGTGGGAATCATTTTCTACACTTGACATTAAATTGAAAAGCATTTAGGACATGCGTTTGAGATATAGGGACATGATTATTTTTCCTAGCTTAGTGCTGCATAATTAAAAAAAATATGTCATAAAAACCCTATGAAGATATCTAATTCCTCTTCATAATTCCCTTTGTATGAAGGACAAATATAATGAGTCCACCATGCTATTGCTCAGTCTTAAATCCAGTGCTGGATAAAACTGGATTTAACACAGATTCTATTTTGATAATCTCAGAGAAATAGAGAATATGAATTATAAATAGAAATAGAGATTATGCATTCCTTTCATTGTTTTCATTTTTTTGATTCTACACAAAAATTTTGATCAAAAAGGACATTACTAATGAGTCAAACTCAAATGGATTTCGCATCATTCACTTCATACTTGTTTGAATAACTTTTCCCTGGAATTCACACTAGAGATCTCATGAGACCATCCCCTTGGACTGACATTTCCTTGCCTGGCTGGGTCAGAAACACTGCAATGTTGTGCTACTTCGAGCCTCCACTTCTGGCCAACACCAAGCAACGCACAGGCTTGCAACCAATTAACACAAACAAACTTAAAGGCTTGCTGAGCTCCACAAATATTAAGTACATTTGGTTAAATTTTGGGCCACAGTTTATGTCATAAATATTTAATCAAAGACGAACAGCTGTCTTCAGTAACAAGGGACAATAGACAAAATTTGGAGGCCTTTAGTTAACTTTCATTCATTCCTTATTCAAACAGCTGTAAACAAAAAACAAATTAAAGAACAGAAATGGATGAGAAATTAAAAAGTTTATTTAGAATAACACCTAGGTAAGTGGCAAAGTCCAAAATTACTCTTTATCATATATATGTGAACATGCCAACAGGCACTACAAGCCTTTCAATATTGCTAGTATTTCCAGGTGAACATTTCACCATTAATATTGTTGGTTTTTTTTTTTTTTTTACCTTCTGTGATGACCTACTTGGATTATAAAGCAAGAAATTCAAGGAAATTAATTTTCTGTTTATAGAAAATACACTTTCTGGTTGTGACTCCTTAATGCTCGAATGCAGCACAGCAAAGTTTTGGCTTGCCTGGCTAGCCCAAAGTGATTTGCTGCAGATCTAATAAAAAAACAGTTGGGAACTTCAAAGACAACTCAAGAGGAAATTATGTGTCTTAAAGGGAAAACAACT
The DNA here is from genome assembly GCF_000690775.1 of Eurypyga helias. Classification (NCBI taxonomy): domain Eukaryota; kingdom Metazoa; phylum Chordata; class Aves; order Eurypygiformes; family Eurypygidae; genus Eurypyga; species Eurypyga helias. The sequence goes on along the minus strand of NW_010253317.1, from coordinate 94,971 downwards.
TCCTCTTTTTATTATAACTACTCTAAAAATGTTAAATTCTACAACAGGTTCTTTTACGATGTCATAGGGATCAGCAAAAGTTTCCGACCATTTCTCTTTTGCAGTTAGCAACTTCAGCACTTTACTGCGTGTGCTCATCTCTATCAAGTAGGTCGTACTTGATAACCATCAGTTAGAGATGTCGTCTTAACGCTGGCTTTTCTAAATATCATTTTGATGACAAATATGATTTATTTATAACATCTTAAATGTTTTTCCTGTTTCTGAATTGAAAAACGTTTTCTATAGGTATGTTTGCAATGTGATCTCTAGCGCTCAATTCAGTTCAGCGCAGGTTTATTTACTGCTGTAATCACTGCAGCAAAAATGAAAGCGTTACGGGCGCAGATGGTACCAGCAGAATACAGGAGGCTGGATTTACACTGCTTAGAGGCTGCGAGCTCTTTTGATTGCTCCAAAGGAATGTGTTGAGAAAACAGGATATTATTTGCATAATGTATCAAAATGACTGTTGGTTTTCCTTTATGAAGGACAACAAACTTCCTGACACAGATAATATCCTAGCAACCCTTTGTGGTAACTGAGACACCATTACAGCAACAGAAATATTTACAGTATGTTTTTATGGCACATGAAGTCTCAGCTATTTCAAAAGCTGGAGGAATTGTTCTGTATTTCTAAAAACGGATGCTAAGAGTAAGCCTTTAAAACTATGCATAGTTTAGAATCCAATTGTCTCTTCATGTGTGATGCAGGGTGACTTTGGAGGAATATTTTTAAGAGACATTATATTTCCTGTCATCATACATTGGCCAGTGTTTTCAATACATTTTCAAGAGTGCGTTGTAGGTTTTTGTTAGAAAAAGACTAAAGAGGTTGGATAAAGACTAGCAATGTGGCAAAGTTCAACTTCTGCTAAGTAAATTATGTCATGAATATATAAAAAATAAAATATCAAAGGGAAGCTGGCATAAGACAATCTTGAGCTGACAGGGAAAAAAAATCCTTATTTTAATATCCAAATATCTAAACTACAATTTTTCCAAAACCTGACTTATTTAAGAATAACATAGCATATTATTCATAGCATATATATATACCATTTCTTGCATAGTCTTAATTTATATACAGATTTAATTTTGAAATTTTCTATACTGTAGAAAATTTGCATGAATGTGAAACTCTTAAAGGAACAGCTAAAGCCATATGGTAGAAGGGCAGTTTCTGAACTGCCTTTATACTCTGGGGTGGGTTACTCATACGACCCACTCCATCGCAGTCAGTGGGACTTCATGGGTGAGGAACTTCCTGAGGCCCCTTCCTGAAGAAAGTATTAGAAGCTGTAGAACGGTTAGGTAAATGAGTAAGTATCTTCTGAATAACATTTGTTCCTATGGATGCCGAAATGTCTTCCATGGTGCCTTGCCACAGAAAGTGAATATGCAACCAGTTTAAAGCTGCATGAAATGGATACACAAAACCAGTTTGAAATTCAAGATCCACTTGTAGTTTGTGAAAATACTTTTCTTTAAGTGCAGATATGGGTACTTCATTGTTTTTCCTGCGTTTCAAAACTGATCAGAAAAATAAAACATAAATGAAGAGGTGCAGCCCTATTTATTGTGAATGAGCTCTCCTGTACACAATCCACCGTCTATAAATAGGGTGTTTCTAAGACCTGATGATGTCTTTTTGGAGAACGCCGCATTAAGAATCCAGCATGGCAAACACTTATATATTTATGCTTTTACAGCATTCTGATTGAATGAATTTAATTATTCATTTGCTTAATGACCCAAGTCAGGAAAATGTGTGTTCAAAGTACCCTGTCATCAATCATTTTCTTAACTTTAACCACATGTCAGGTCCCAGTGAAGCTGACCAATTCCTTAGGTCACTTTGAAAACTGAAACTTTTGAACAATTAAAAGGAGTGGGAGGTAGTTGTAAAGGGTGCTACAACCTAATCCTCCATTCCTCGAGATATTAAAGCCAAGAGAAGGTAAGTCAGCTTATGATTTTTAGCAAATGGAAAATAAAGCTCAGCTTGCTTGTCTACGACTATAACCAGGATCTGGAAGGGTTTACAAAGTTTTCTGTGCATACAGGAATCTGTGTGGAGTTTTGCTTAATTCATTAACTTTGTCGGGAAATATGATATAGCACTTAGGAACGTAAACACACTGACTTGTGAGTTTGTTGCTATACAAGTAAAGGGCTCTTTTCTCAAAGTCATGGCAGACATGAGCATACACAAAGATATTCCGCAGAGCAGAGAAGGCCACCCACAAAGTTATGCGAATTTAATTTTTGATTCACATTCCTCTTCTCCCATAAAAGCCAAGGTGGGCTATGGCTGTTTTCCCATAAAGTGCTGAGAATGCTCAATCCCAGTCATTAGGGCCTTGAACACAGAACATATCCCCCACCCCCCCGCTCTCCACACATCCTGATAAGATCCTCTTTTTGTACATACAACAGAGGAGCAAATTCCCGGGAGGAAACATTCAGACGGCGGAAAACATTGCAAGGATGTTATCCTTCTGATTTTAATAGAAATTTCCTGGCTGCCATCAGACCTGGTTCCTAATGCCAACCAAAGGACCAGCCACAAGAGATGCCACCGCTGGGGAAAAAGAATTTTGGTTCTTGGCACCTATGTTTTACAGCTGCTAGACATGCAGTGTGGGTGGTCGGAGCCACTGGTTTCCCTGCTGCAGCCGACAAGAGACAGCAAGGGAGATACCAGCACAGGGAACGGGAGAGAGAGTCACAGAATGGAAGCTCCAATCTGACACGTGTGGAGCCAGATTCTCTGGAGATATAAATTACCTGGTCTCTGGTTATGTCAATTTATGATTTTGATGTCCTGTAAAAGCACATTTTATGTCGTGAAGGATGAAGGAGCAAAATTAACCCCTGAAAGCAAACTTCTATTGAGTATGTTCATCTTCCACTTCCACTTTAGGACAAGCAAAAAACAAATCAAGAATAGCATTGGTATATTTTCTTAACATAGGCTAATAATCTGCCCCTGCTTCTTTAATGTTATTTGTTGTATTTATCTGAAACTTCAACACCCATTTATGCTTTGTATGATCAGCAAGTGGCGGTTCTGGTGTATGCAGTAGTCTTTTTGTCTGAGTGTTTTTAAATATATGCAAAGTGGTTTCTGGCATTCCAAATATGTGTATACATATTCATTGTCAGATCATTTCTTTCAGATTACTACTGGCTTCTAACAAAAATCCCAGAAATGTCTTGCTATAATTTTCTGTAACTATTGCTGTTTTAGGAAGATGAAATTGCAAACAAGGATATTCCTCTCTTGGAAGAAGTTGGAAACAACTTAAGCTCGGCAGATCTTTGTTAATTCTGTATAAGTTTTCTTTCCAAAATTGAAGAGAAAATGTGCTTTCCCTGATAATCTTGACAATGCTGGTGCTTGTTTTGCAGCAGACAGCAAATATACAGATAAATTTTGCAATTTATTGGGGGCAAAACGAATTTCTCTGTTCCCCAGTTTCTGCATTGGAAAAAAATGAGAGATTTCAGGAAAAGCCTCTGCTTCTAAAGGGGCATTTGAATTCAGCACAGATGGATGTATCCACACTGACTTTAACTCGTCTAATGTTGATAATGGGTGGAAGTGAATATGAACATGTTGCCCCGAATTGTTTTCAAGACCCAACTGGATAAAGCCCTGAGCAAGCAGGTCCAACCTCATATCTTGACCCTGTTTTGAGCAGGAGCTTGGGCAGGAGGTTTCTTGGGGTTCCTTGCAGCCTGAATTATCCTGTTGCCCCATGACCCCATGTGGGAGCACTGATGTCAGCACAGACCACAGCACACCTGCCTACCCAGAGCTGCTTATACAGTCACTGCAACTGTCTTCTACAAAATGCTTGACACCACCAGCAGTCCCTGCTCACTGATGACATTAAGGGATACCTCTCCACTGTCCTCTCATGCTTTCCCCGGTGGCAGCTATGGAGATGAAAGCCTTTGACTTTGTTCTGTCCTGCCCGTGGGATGTTCTGAGAGTCCCCAGGGAAGTGAGCCGAGGGCAGTTCTGACTGTGTGGGGGTCTGCAACCTTTCTAAGGGCATGCCCACACTCTGTAGTGCACTAAAGCTTTCCAAAACACCCTAGAAGGCAATGTCACATGAAATCTGCTCCTATTCCTACCACATCTCTTCAGAAACTCCAGCCCTGGCAAGCCCTGTGGTCCTCTTACTCTTCATGTGATGTTCAGGAACGTAAGCCAGCAGTGTGCAACCTGCACTGGGAGGCAGCAGTGGGGCAACAACATGGAGCAAGCAGGAATCCTTTACACTGTGTTTGCAGGAAAACATTTTTGGTAAGGCCATGCTTAACAAACACATCTCTCTGGAGTTCACTGACCAGAGAGGCCAAGTAGCAGATGGAAACCAAATATAGCAGCTGTCCCATCCCCAGAGGGATGTAGATGACCCTGACTGCAGGGCTTCTGCCTCCAAGGGAGCAGAACTGCTTAGGATGATGCAGCTGGTGGGCCTGGGGTCAAGTACATGGTGTGTAAGTTCAATGAACCTTATCCAGCAGCAGCATTATGGGCCTGCAAGTGCTTGACTGCTCTGTGCCATGCTGCAGAACCCAGGAACGGGCCTCAGGCAGCTCCTAAGGGCAAAGCCTGATCACTCATGGGTCAGGAGGGAATGGGCAGGGAGCACAGAAGTGGATGTCCTACTGACTACAGGCCATGAAGTCCTTTCCTATCCACGTTTGCTGCTCAAGCCTTGGCTATCTCACTCTGGGAGACAGCTTGGTTACTCCAGTGGTCACAAGTGGTGGACATCCAGGGAAGAGTGGTTTGAGCTCTCTGGCAGAAATATGAAAACAATAAATCTGATACTCTCTTGAGCAGCAAACCCTATCCACGCCTCAGAATAAAACCAGGACACCTCTAATTACTCATCTCATCAAATACTGTGTCAGTTTGTCCCTCACAGGAGAAATACAGAAACAAACTGCTAAACCAAAAGTCACCGGCTATTTTCTACTTGATTTTGACAGAAACTGTGACCAGAACTCCAAACCTTGGGCAGACTTTTATCATTCTGACTTACGGAGGGTAAGAGCTTCATTCAGTTACTCACACCCTCATGTCTCCTCCCATTTGACCCACCCCCGCCTAGCTAAGATATTCATGTGCTAGAAGACTTAAAGGACACTTGTGGAGCTCCAAGTGGAGGCCAGACAGGATACTTCAGAGCATCTCAGGTGGCACTAGAGGACGGTAGGCATCGAGATCTACATCTTTGCATTGACCTTCACTCTCAGAACTGAAAAACCCCCACCCTGTCAGCACATAGTGATGGGCACCATATGGGGGCACAGAGAGGTGGATCCCTCTCTGTGTGTATATAATTTTTCTCGGGCATGCTTATGATCCAGTCCAAACTTCTCCTTATCATCACCTTGTTAGAGCAACTGTTCATTTACTCTAGCGAGATCTGAAGTTTCCCTGTGTAACATGAAGCTGGCTTTCTGTGTGAACTTGTGTGATCTCCAGGAGTTAACATCCTGAGGCTGAATTAGTTTCAGCACCTCTTTATTGGGTGGGTAAATATTTACATCAAATTGTCCAGAGTTTAGCATAACAACTTCAATTCTTCTTGGCAAGAAAGCCAGCACAGGTCACTTTGTCAGTGACAAGGCTTCTAGATAATTAAACAACACTCACTGGCCACTAATTTATATGCATTATAACTCAGACTTAAGAACCTAAATAGACCAATAGAATAAACTTCACAGACACTAAACACTTATTTGCTGTGACACTATTTACATTCGGGACTACAGAAAGTAGTAAATCAAAGGAGGACTTTAGAAGAGGAAGAAGAGACAACAGTCTTCCTCTTCCCAATATTAATATTTAACATCCATTCAGGATATGCATATTTGATGAAAATGCTAGAAATGCATTTATTATGGAAATTTTAGTTAAGGATTTGAATGAGACAAATAATTGATGGTTCTGAAAAGCACACCTTCAACTTTCTTTTGAAGTATCCAGAAGTGCACACAGAAGTGCACTGTTTTTTCCACGTATGACACACAAACAGCCTTTTAAAGCTCCCTCCCATGAGCATGCACTGAGCTTCTGTGTATGGACCCCACAGCCTTTAAAGTCTTCTTGGCCTGGAGATGTCACGGTCTAGGCTTGGTTCCCTGGCAAGTGTCTGTCACACTCAGAGCACAGTAAAACCTGATAGTCCAGCTGCTTTTAGTCAGCACTAAACCTGGTCTTGGGCACACGGCTGTTCTTATTAGACATGAGAAATATACCTGATATACTCTTGTCATCTTGCAGCCATTAATCTGGGCTTAGCTCACAGGCTTCAGTAAACATTCTGAACCCATTTTGTGGCAAAGGATAATTTGATTTACCAACACACATGCTTCTAAATTCTGTTCTTGTGGAAAGACAATCTGGAAAATATCTTCAGGAGTGTTGTCAAGCAAGCCTGATGACAACTGGTCTACCATCCTGATAGTCTTACATTACATTTCCATAATAGATGTAGGCATCAGGCAACTCCAGCAGCCGGCCAAACCTCAGCTGGCGACCAACGAGTGGAAGTCCAGATTTCTGCCCATGTTCGTGAAAAGGGCAGCAGCCGTGCATGTATGTACATACAATAACAGTTACCAAAAAAAATCACGTTTCAGGAATGCATAAACCAGAGTGAAAATAAAGGAAAAAATCACAGTGGCAACAAACTAGAAAATGAGCTAAAATATTATAACTGCTTTTTCTGGCTGAGTGACAGGGAAGGCTTACTGGGAGATTCCAGTGCCTGGTGTGAAAAGAAGCAAATGAAGAAATGAAAAAAAAAAAAAAACCATATTAGAAGTGATTGTTCATGTGGTGGAATATTAGTATCACAAAATTATTTCCAGTAGTGCAATGATTTCTTCTCTGTTTGCAGGAAATATATTAAAGAGCATGAAGAATACAAAGGATATTTTATCAAAAGGGCGCGCTCCACAGAAGTAAGGTAAAACAATATCATAGGGATAAAGAAAAAATTTTGGAAGTTTAGTTTTTTTTTTTTGTCAAATGAATTGTGAACATTGAAAACAGTGAAGCTGAACAGGCAAGAATTACAGCTACAATTCCAGGGGTTATTCATCTCTGCCATGGGGAAATAAATAAATCAATATCTGTTGATGTTCTCTGATTTTAGTCCCTGGTGCTCAAATTTTTGTAACCATTTTTATTTTTCATAATATGATTTCAATCAAACTATTTTAAATTATGTAATTTATGACCCTCACATGAATGGAAAAATCATTCCTCATTCCTTTTTCTCCTTGCAGTAATATTCAAATCAATGTATCAATTTCTTTTTTCTTCAAACCTGGCACTTTCATATTTCATAAGATGTTTTATTTCAAGGAAAATGATTGTGAAGAAGGTATATTACATTCCTCATTGCTCTTGTATTTCCTTAGTTGTTGTATCTTTTACTCCTTTTGGAAGCAACTCAGAACTGTGAGAGGTGTCTTCTAGTTGCAAGCAGGGTTTTATGTATGCCTTATAACATCATTAAATTGATTGTGGTAGTGATTTCTCAGCTTTTCTTGGCTGTTCTTTCAGTCATTTTTGAGTTTTCCCAAATGTGACAAGGTACAATTAGTGCTAGTATTCCACCATTATTTTTCATATAAGAAGCCTTTGATACATTTTTACAGTACAGGAGATCTGTCAATTAATAAGGTTGGCTAAAAACGTAGCAATTATTCTTAAAGTGTTATTTTTTTCATCCTGTTTGGTACTGTGTACTTGTATTACTTAAGGCTGCAGTATATTTTCTTTAGGGGCACATAAGAACTGAAAGTGCAAGCCCAGTTGGATTTCTCATGGCAGCAGACCCGTCAGCAGATGTTTATGTTTAATGCCTCTCAAGGCATCAAGGGCCTTTCAGGGCAGACACAGTGGTGGTCCTCCTAATGCCAAAGGAGTTTTCACTGTCATAAATAAAAGACCATATCTCCCACACTGAAAATTAAATATATTTGCAAACAAGCCCTATCAGATCAGATGCATTAAGAGGCAATCTCTTAGCCCCAGGGGTGTCAGCGCTTGTGGTGCTCTATCACACAGACCAAGGCTCCAGCGAGTCGTGTTGCCTCCTCCCAAGCGCTGCTGTTGCTCACTGCTTCCCATATTAGGGAGAGCAGCCATGATAAACTGTCCGGCTCTTGAACTGTTCTTGTAAAGGCAGTGTCCTGACTTTTTTTAAGCTCCGTATTGCTACTGGATTTGTGTACTTCAGTTTATATACATTTTAGATCCAAAGGTCTCCCCTGTGCTGGAATACATCCAGTCTCACAAGTGAGGTCACATAAGAGAAAAATTTTCTTTGACAGCTTCTTGGGGAAAGGCATTTTCTGCATTTTCTGCACACAGAGCCCCGGCCTACAATTTGTCATTAGAGGAAACTTTGATGGGGGCTACTAGGTGTTATAAACAAACAAATAAAGGTAAATAATTTGGAACCCTGGGCATATTATTGCGTAAGGCCATAGTTTCCCATACTGGGAGCTGGAGTGGTAAGAAGTCACTCTTTTACCCCAGCCCGTTGTGCCACACAGTCCAGAAAGCTTGCCTCTGACATGGTGCTTGTAATCTAAATATAGAAGAAAAGACAATACTAAAATATTGTCCATTCAATGTGAAAATGGAAAAAGAGGGGGCCACTATCAGGCAGTAGGTCCTGATCACAAATCTCAGACACCTTGACATTTTAGGCTTTGTAAGTGGTGTGAAAATTAAGGACAACAAATTGACAACAAATTTCTCAACAAATGTTGAGAATGTCTATGGTATCAAGAACAAAGCCAAAGGCAGGCCCACTAGGCTGGAGGGTGGGGGGTAGAATCTGCTTTGGGACAAGCTGAAAAATTGATTGGAGGTAGAGTAGGAGTAATAGAATAAAAGAGGATTTTTCACTGGTTCTCCTAAAGGAGAACAAGATTTCAAGAACAACACTAATCACATCAGTGAAGACTGGCAGATTGAGAAAAATAAATGCTGGAAATAATTATTAGCCATGTTGAAGTCATTACAAACATTGCACCTCACTGGAACTGTCTTCTGATCTTTGTTAATCCCGGTGATGATTGCCCAAGGCAGCGGGTGTCAGAGCTACCAGCATAGAACTTTTCCTATGCTCTGCCAGATACCATTATGCTGAGGTCAAGTATCTGTATTCTGTGACAAAGGTCCAAACTTGCTTTTTAGATTAAAAGCAAACAAACAAACAAACAAATAAAAAACCCGCAGTGCCACAGTCATCTGAATTCGCAACTTGAACCTCAAGCCTGGATGTCCTGCAGACCTGCAACCAGCTGAGGAGGGGCAGCACTGGGAATGCCCTGGGAGTGTGCTGGAGACTGTTAGAGACATTGCAGGGACAGAGGAATTGCAAATTTACTAGGAGATTCTGTCCCCCTAAGTTATACTATCTGATGTTGAGCCATGGGTATTTTTTCTCTTTAATAAAATGAAGGATTTGAAGGGACAGTTAGTGTCGTAAACAGTCCGCACGTACTCAGCCTATGAGTTTTTCAGGGAATTGAATTCCCACTAAAGAAACCTCAATAAATCTTTCTTTCCGATGTTTATTTTCCATGTGAACTGGGCATAACTGTGGCAATAATTTTCTTCCTTCCGCTAAGGAAGCAGAAGTCACCAAAAAACTAGATCCTAGTCTGCTAATAGACAGGTTAGTGTTTTATACAGGGTCACCTTGCAATTTACTTCTCAAAACAAGTTCACTAGTAGGCAAAAAGGTTGATATGACTCTTCAGTATATGAATCATACATTTGTCTTTTCCTCTTCGGTGTTGCCTTTAGTGAAATAATGTGTGAAGAAAATACATGCATAAAGCAAACATGGGAAGATATATGAAAGATATATGATATATGGGAAGATATATATCTCTTCATCCTGGAGAAGAGAAGGCTCCGGGGAGACCTTATAGCACCTTCCAGTGCCTGAAGGGGCTACAAGGAAGCTGGGGGGGACTTTTCACAAGGGCCTGTAGTGACAGGACAAGGGGTAACGGGTTTAAATTGAAAGTGGGGAGGTTTAGATTGGATATCAGGAAGAAGTTCTTCCTGGAGAGGGTGGGGAGGCACTGGGACAGGCTGCCCAGAGAAGCTGTGGATGCCCATCCCTGGAAGTGTCCAAGGCCAGGCTGGATGAGGCTTGGAGCAACCTGGTCTAGTGGAAGGTGTCCCTGCCCATGGCAGGGGGGTTGGAACTGGATGATCTTTAAGGTCCCTTCCAACCCAAACCATTTTATGATTCTATGATTCTATGAAAGTGCTGGAGCCAGTTTCATCTGTATTGAGCTAGAGATAAGATAGGGGCTGTTATTTCCACGCTGACATTGCTGGAAAGGGTGCTTCTGTGTGTATCTTACAAGCAGGAGCCACGGCCACACAACCCTTGCTCAGATCAAACATTCAGTTATCCAAATGCCCAGCACCGTGCCAGCATCAGAACAAAATTAGTGGCAAAAAGGCTGCATTTCTTTCTTTCTTTTTTTTTTTTTTAATAAATACATATACTCAGTAGCTTTTGAAATTTTGGAGGGCAGTCTCAAGTGAAAGGAAGTGCTGCCAGGTACAGCAATAGAGAGACTTAAATATGGCTTTCCTTAGTACTTCTCTACTCATTGCCTTTGGAAGTGAGGCCAATCGCTCTAGAATTTGACAAGCAGCTTCTGAGCGCACTTCAAAATGCTGCAGGATCTAAACATAACAGCATTGAACACCTGCATATATCCAAACTACACTTCTTGCATTAACATAATATGATCTCTGCAGTGCAAAACCAAGTGCTTTGACTGTACTATTCAGAGTGGTTGTTTTCAGCCCTTCTGTTTAATGACTTTGTAATAGCATGGTGTAGGTCACGTTCATGTTACTTCTCGATTTTTTTGGTGCCAGCTCACATTTTACTTTGCTCAATTTTTCCTGGCCAAACCAACTTGGGCTTTAATATATTTAGTATTTGAAAGGTTGCTTGACAAACACCAGCATGGAATAACTTAAACTATTATTTTTAAGACCTTCAGATTTGTCACTGAAAGGCAAAGCAGTAGAGTAACCATGTCCTAAACGGCTTTACAGCTAAAACAAAAGTAGTAATACAAAAACATATGTCAAGGACTTGTGGTTTTTTACCATTCCTTTATCCATTCCACACGCATTTCTTTCTGTTCCAGCCATGCTCCTCTGTAACATGCTCTCAACATTTATGCAAACCAATTAATTACAGTTTCTGTCTTTGATGGGATTGCCTCTGTGCCTCAGGTTACTACATGCTTATCTCTTAGTGGTTTTAATTAATTGCATGTGAATACATCAATCCAGAAAGCTGTTCTAAAGATGTGTGTTGATGATGGCATTACAGAATCAAACGAAGGGCAGAACTTTATGAAAACTGGAATAAATTTCTAGATGAAAGAAAAGGTCACATGGAAATGCTTGTCAAATGTGTTCTTACAGGACTTTTAGGTGAAGGAAATTTAAGACTCCTGAAGCCCACTTGAAACTCAGCCCAAGTAACACCAAAGAACATTGCCAGGCATACAGCTTCAGGGACAGGAATAAACAGTCTGGAGCCCAAGAGAAGAAAGTGTCTGTCATGTTTCTCAAAGCTAGGAATTAATAAAAAATATTTAATTGAAAATAGCTGTTCTCAGAGGCACATGCCTCAAATCTCAACATAAAGCATATCTGGTGATAAAAAACCACAGAGGCAGGCATCAGGTGTTTCGCCTTCCATTTATGCAATTGCCACACAAGGAAAAAGTCTGTGATCTTGGAAAAACTTCTCTACTTTTCTATGACTCTGCAATTTTTCACGACAATGAAAAAATTAATTTGATGACATCTGGACTAATTAAACTTCAACAAATGCTCTGCCAGAGAACATTTCTCAAATGTCAAGTACTGTAAAAAGAGAGTGTGCCTTATTTAAACATTTGCAAAGGAAACGGGTGAAGACCCAAAAGGCCTGGCATGATATTTACTGGCCTATCAGGCAATCTGAGAGCGCATGAGATCAGGCAGAATCTCAGATTCTATTGTTATTTCCAGTATGACATATAAACCACAATCTAAATTTTCCAAAACAAAGAGGGCAATAACCTTCTTCCTTAATTTCCTATCACTGAAATAAGCAGATTTCAGCTGTACTCATCTTCACCAGGCTGAACTGACATAAAACAGTCCCATCGGTAATTACAAATTCATAAATCACTCATCAAAATTGTGTATTTTTTGTAGTTCAAGGTAGGCAGGATGTGTTATACTAATTTACAAATCTAATCCATGACCTCCTGTGTTTTGAGAACAGTGCCAAAGATGGAGCTGGAAAGTGAGTGTCTTGATGTTACAAGACACACTGAGAATTTGTGAAATACAGTTTGGAAAGCATTGCAGAGTGGCAGCCATGCACAGGAAATTTGATGTGTAACAGATTTAGAACAGTTATAAGGAACAACTTCCTTTATGATGACGTCTAGGAAGTCATTTATCATCTCACAGAGGAGTCTGGCACCTTAAAGTGTTTATCTAAGGAAAGGAAATGAACCCCTGTCATCTAATAGAAACAGTATTTGATCCATTTCACAAAGTACACTGGTCAAAGGAATTTTAAATAATCCTTGACTCAAGCATTTGGCTATACCTGCTTCTTGTCTTCAGGAAGTTCTCAATCCATTACTTTCCTGGTGTTTTCCTTTCTTTTCAATCCTTTCCTTATTTAGACAATCTCTGGGTTTGAAGATTATCCAAGATTTATTCCTTTCAGGATTAAATTTACAAATACATCCAGTTACATTGATTAAAATAGCTGGTGTACTTTAAACATACCAAAAAATTTAGTTGCCAGGAAGAAAACTAAGTTGGATTCACTAAATCTTCCTGAAGTCTAATCTGCAGGTGACAAGCAAGGCAGCCACAGAGACTACCGTGTTTACTGCCTGATGTGAAGTCCGGTAAAGTCTTCCCACAGCCTTCTTCTGATTAAGATGTTTGGTGGGATTATCATTGAAAACTTTACTGGAAGAAGTGTGTTATAAAGAGCAGTTTATTTTTTTTAAGTTAGCAGAGAATAAAGGGAAATGAAGAAAAGAATGTTGACAAAAAGGAGAACAGAATGGGCAGAGGTTTGATGAGAAGTATAAAATGGAGTGAAAATAGCAAAGAAAGCTCATGAGGAGAAATGAGAGCCAGAATGCACAAAATAGTAGATTATTGGTCCTTTGAGGCAGAGACAGAGATTTAAAACTGATTTGTGAGGGCTGAGAAATCCAAGCAGGAATCCAAAAGAGACACTAAGAACAGCAAGAAATTATGATGACTCTCAGCATAGTATTAGGGATGGATGAGAAAGTAGGTAGGAAGGAGATCTGGGAAAAGACAGTTCTCCATGGCAGATTTTACCAATAAGCTGGAGGGGAGAGGAGGGAGCTTCATATCCTATTTGCTAACAGCTTTAACATGGAAAAGGAGCAGCCTAATGCCAACCCCCTGCCTGCTGTCCTGAGTTTCCAATCCATGAGTTTAAAATTAAAAGACAAGCGTGAAATTTGGTATGTCCCAGACTAATTGCACTTTTTACAGCTTCACTTGCACAAACAGCTATATGGCTGTAGAACGGGTAAAAGGACAAGTGCAAAAGTGGCATAGGGAAACACTCGGGCAAGGCTCAAGGAAATCAGTACTGAAAGTTGTAGCTACTTCCCAAAAAGAATTAAATAGAAAAACAGCAACTGAAAAAATGGCACTGGTCTGGGGCGCAGGCAAGAAAGAGGAATAAATAAGATCTGTAGGGAGACCAGAAGATACGGTTGTTTTCTCTGTGGGGGAAAAAAATCTGTGAAGTGGAAAAATAATTGAGCAGGAGTTATTGTCAAATGTCATCTTCTGGCGACAGGGCTGCATGGAAATGACTGACCCCTCATGTCTTGCTTAGAGATCATTGTTCTCTAGCGTAGCAGACAGAAAATACTCCTGTGGTGACTGCTAATAACAGCAACAGGTTGAATTCATAGTTTTGTGTCAATATTGATTGCCTTCTCAGGTAGTATGGGTGAAGCCTAGACCCTTCATGTTTCCCTTTCACCAGGGAACTGCTGCATTAAAGTGTTTTCCACAGTGTGTCATCGTTCATTGTGACCACCACAACATGATCCCTTTACGTTTGCCACCTGTAGAAATCTGCAGAGTTCAAAGCTTGTGATACTTTTAAAATCCCAGCTAGTCTGACTGGTTCCGCAGCTCCTCCACTTTTCATGCAGCTCTTGGCTGCCCCACACGATTTATACCCCTTGGACTCTTTGCCTTCCCTTACAACACAAACGGGTGCTGGGACAGTCTTCAATGCTTTGCTCTTGGTGCTAAATAGCTACTCAGCATGTTCCCATACAACGGATTTACAGGGTTTATTCTGGCAAATTCCACTATATAGTCACTACCTTTTTCCTCTCCTATCCACTATGGGACATGGCCATTGCTGTTATCTGCTTTCCACCTCCCCCTAACTTTCAAATAACAAGTTTATGAAGAATGCAATTATCTACCTGAGTATCTCTCACTCTCTCTGTAACCCATGTGAATCAGTTAATAAAAGCTGTGTTAACATTTTTAGGAAGTGTCAAAGGAAGGGGAAAAAAGACCTCCTTCCCTGTCCCCCAGCCTTGGAAAGAAACTCACCGGATAAGTTTTAACTGATGACACTTTTTATATGCTTCTCCCTTAATCTGGAGAGAGTGCTATCTAAATCCAGCAAAATGACAAATTAATTCAAATTCCTCTCTGACGTAACTTGTTCTTTTCTCTGCATTACAGTGGGTTTACACTGAGAGCTCAGTTGGCTGCAGTTCTCCTACCTGACTGAACTGTCCTCCTCTGGCCTTTCCTTGCCTTCGTTTAGAACAACAAATCGGAGAGAGGAGTTAAACAGGTACACGCACTGCTGAACAGGAAAAGCGTGCTGAGTCCAACAAGCCTTTTACATTTACCTCTTCTCCATGTTCCTGCTGTGCCACTAAATCCTTAAATCTACTCTCTCAATTAAAAAACGTCTGTCTTCCCCACAAGTCATCAAACTCTTTTTTCTTTAATGACCTTGCTTGGCAAATTACTCCTGTGTTCACTACTTCAGTGAAATCTCAGTGTTTGAATACCCAGACTGGCCTTAATTTTCCATCTTCATTCTGCTTGTGCCGTTCCCACTTTAGTTTCCTGTTCAGTTTTATGACTGTCCTAAACACATTTTCAGTATTTCTAGAACTGGACCCCTTTCTTTCAATGAATTAATTAGACTTCTACAAATAAACAATCTGACCCCTTCCCCCTTCTCTCTTCAGGTTTCTCCTTTTTCCCCAGTAGACCCTGGCTTACGTTTCAGAAGGTTTTTGATGATTTGTAGCAAGCAAGGATTCCTGAGAAAGGCTGAATCCTATTTAGCCGTGTGAAATGGATGCTACGGCCAGGCTGCATATTGTTGTCTCATAAGTCTACATAAACCCTGAATAATACCTCTGAAATCAAAGGGAATAGATTTTTAATTACCTATCTCACATTATACCTTTCAAACGGTACGTTTTATATAATTGCAGAGGAGGAGAAGCCAATTTTTTTAGTATTTTTGCCCAGGCTCTTATTGTAACACTTCCATTATTTGGGAAATCCCATTCCTCCTGCTAAATTGTCTTAGCTAACCTGCCAAACTCTCTCCTTAGCAAAAGTCCAGGAAAACAGCATTGTGGAAAGGACCTGTATGTTTCGCAGAATTCGTAGAGACTTTTAGGTTGGAAAAGACCAAAAGGCCATCAGGTCCAGCCTTAACCTAACACTGCCGAGTCCACCACTAAACAATATCCTTCAGGACCTGGTCCACATGTCTTTCAAATGTCTTCAGGGATGGTGACTCAACTTCAGAAATTTTTCGCAATATCCAATCTAAACCTCCCCTGGCGCAACTTGAGGCCATTTTCCTCTTGTCGTATCACTTGTCACTTGGGAGAAGAGACCGACCCCCATCTCTCTGCAACTCCTTTCGGATAGTTTACCAGCAGCAAGGAGGGCAGTCATTGCCCGCAGCCATCAGCTTGGAAATGAATGCTCCGCTGCAGGTTGTGGCCTCATTTTTCTTTTCTTCACTGACCTTATCCTGGCTGAAGTGAAGAGTTCACCGAATCAGCTCAGGACTGCACAGTGTTGAAGTCCTGGAGTGAGTGTCTCCAGAGAAAGACCTCTGCTTAAGCTGGACAACTTGTCACTGGTCAAAGAGTAAGACAGTGGGGAATGGGTGAATCCTTCCTTCCCTTTTCAGTGATCAACACTCAGGGTGTGAAGCAGCATGTAGCTTGCAGAGCTAGAGCACAAACAGCCAGTTTTATTGTCCTTATTAAAGATCTTTGTAGTTACATGCAGCATTTACAGTCTGTGGGATGTCCTGACAGCCTCTACCAGGGCAGTGGCAATATGTAATAATGCCTTACTTCATGGCTTTACTTCATGGAAAATAGAAGTTTATGTCATGTGACCTTAAACATGTCTGTATTCAAGTGTCAGATTTTTCTGCTGTTTAATCCTTCCTTAATGTTCTCAGAAAAATGGCTCAGAGTTGTGTGGTACCATAACCTTTTGTAAGTCTCATTACCACTCCTGTTAAAGCAGTTGATGGCAATTTACTACAGGTCCCAACCTGTCTGAGGCCTGAATGGTTTTTATTTGTTTGTTTGTTTGTTTGTTTTGTGGTTTGTTTTTTTTCTGGTGCAAAATATTCTGTATTCAAATTCACCTTTGGTATAAACCCATCAATTTTTATATCATTTCTTTTCTGCACGTCTATAGCTATAGTAGAAGTGGGCCTCTTGTCTGCTTCAAGGATAATATTTTATGCAAGTGTGCTGTTTGAAAGGAGACAGTAAATAAAATCGTTTGCTATCATTTCAGAGTCTCAGACTTTCAATACATTAATCCAAACATTTCAAATCTTTAAAAATCTTGCACCATCCATCAACATTTCAATGCTTCCAATTTTAGCATCTGCCAGCTTTGATTGTTGGCGGCCTCCCATCACAATCATTTCTACTATACTCATCATTCAGTCCTCAAGAGTAAGGGATTAGACAATATCTAAAAATAGCATGAAGGATGTCATTAATTTCAGTCACTTCCCTGGAAACATGGACACTGCACATTCTGTTCAGATGTTTGTCCGCCTCGGACCATTCAGCCTTTCCACAGTTGCTTCCCCTTGCCACCAAGCATTGCAGTGCTCCTACTTGGGAGTGCAGGGAGTTTGATGTGGCTGTCCCAGAGCCCTTCACACACTTTCTGCTCTCTAATATCAAAAGCTAAATACTAGTAAGATAATCCTGTCATTGCCTGGTAGTGACTGAGAAAATTATTTCCTTAATGTTTTCCTCATCTACTTTCTGCCTACCCTGTGTCTATAAATAGGTTTAGTGCCATTTGAGCAGGGAACTACAGCTTCGTGCTCAAGATTTATTTCTGCTCCTCTAATCAACTGGTAATGGACTATGTTGCAACATTCCTCTGTATCAAAAGTAGTCAGCATTTACTTTTGCTTCAGAGCCTGAAGACATCCTAACTGCTTCAGAAAAGGAGTAACAAACCCATTGCCAGAGAACACACAAGCTTCCATCACCAGATTAAAGGGTATGTAATAGCACAGAGGAATTGAGCAACAGAAAATAAAGACAATGCTTAAACATAAAAAGATCAAAACCAACACTGAGATAATGTGCTTTCTCAGCAAGGCCGTCATCCAGTGCTACTGAGCTATATGAATGAGCAATTAGTCACATTCATTCTTAATGGTTTATTCAAAAAAGATGTACTTCTGAGTATTTGCCTGTGTCATTATTGTTGTTTCTTGTGTTCTTACCAAGGCAGGAAATAACTCTCTGAAGGGTTCGGAAAGTAGTAAAGGAGATAGCTTAGTCCAAAATGAATTTTACAAGTGAGAAGGAGAAGGCACAAAGGAGTGGAGTTGCTTACAACTGAAGCAGAGAAGGGCATTAAGGGCACCAACTGGTGCCACTTGCTGGGTACCCTATGCAAATTCACCAGAGTGAGCTTTAACAGTAGCTGGGAATTCTTCATGTTGTTTTCTCCTTATTCACAGAAGTTTGCTTCAAAGAATTTTAAAAAAATCTTTCCAGTTCAACAAACTGTGTCCTCCTGCAGCCAGATTATTTGAGGTCAGAATTGTTCCTGTGTAACACTGTGCTGTCTGTGTAGATGATTGACACCGGGCAAGACTGCACAGCCTTGGCAGAAGGGTGAGGGCAGCTCTGCTGCATTATCTGGAGGAACATGACTCCTTCATTTCCTCATGCTGAGAAAAGCTTGGGAATTATGATTCAGCCCCTTCTCAGCAAGGCCTCAGTCCTCTCACAACCTCTCTAATCTGCAGCATATTTAAAGATCAGACCACCTTCAAAGAATCACTTGACTTTATCTCTCCTAGTGTCTGTTCACACTGTCCTGGCCAAACTATTTTACTGCATTTTATCTGCAAACTGACTGTGACTCATCCTGAATGCGGACATCCCCTCCTACTGCCGATCATCTGTCATCTTTCTAGTTCAGCTCTGTTTCTGTTGCTATTACTGTAATTGCAATGGCATTTGCTCTAGTTGAAGATGAAATACAGCTTCCCACAGTAACCTTCAGTTCTCATAATTTCTTACACATGTTTTATTGAGGATTTTTAGATCTGGCATTAGTCCCCAGCCCATGCTACTCAAGGTGAATACCTGTGGTTTGATAACTGGAAACAAATTAATAGCAATACCAATGGTATTGTTGGTGTCGCCTGAGAATGTTCAAAATAGGATCCTGAAAGGAGGCTACTTAGTAATTTTTGATTTCTAAATGTTTAGTGTTGTGAGTTTTTCTCAGATGCTTGATAATTTTTCATTCGGCATTTTTTTCCTGCAGCATAGCTTACAGACCCATTTGCTAAAGATTTATTTTGCACAAGTTGCTTATCTCCATATCAAAGAATTTGCAAGTTAGTTAGCCATGGCCTATGTGGGGACAGCTATGCTTTCCCCAAGGCTTGCTTGCAAACTCTTCAGGGGGAAAAAAACACGTGGATGGAAAGGTTGTAGCAGAGCCTTTGGAGAAAGAGACATCCCAAGTGCTGTAGCTGCCTAGCCACATCACTTGGAATTGGTCCCTTGCTGTCCAGAGGACCAAACGCTTTGGACCAAACCAAAATTAGCCCTTTGTGAAGAAGAGTATTATGTACCAAGACAACAGCAAGAAGTATCCATTCAATAGGGAAAAAAATACCTGTAATATTGAAAATAAACAGTTTGCCATACTTGTAACACCAAGGTGGAAGAGCCTACATAATATCTTACTCCTTCTGGAAGGGAAGTGAGTGTATCTGTAGTTTGCACATACAAATTTTGTCGAGTCTACCTGAAGACAAGAAAATGAGAAAGACAACCCTCAGACAGACAACCCTTCTATTTAGTATCTATTTAAAATCTAGGGACTAAGAATTGTATTTTCTATGTTCACAAGACAGAAACATTAAAACAGCATTTACCATTAGTCAATAATAAATTAGGTGAATAAAGGCCAAGATTCAGTGAAGTATGTAAAACCATGCTTAACTCTATCCTTAAGCGCCAAAGCTTTTCAGGGCATGCCTTCTTTAGCCCCACATTGACCTGCTGCCCTCCGTTTCACATAGGCATAACAGTTCTGTTGATTTCTCTGTGAAAGGTTATGCCAGAATATACATAGTTCAGAACAACGTCGGAAGGATATAGACTGGTTGGAGAGAGTCCAGAGGAGGCCACGGAGATGCTCCGAGGGCTGGAGCCCCTCTGCTCTGGGGACAGGCTGAGAGAGTTGGGCTTGTTCAGCCTGGAGAAGAGAAGGCTCCGGGGAGACCTTATAGCACCTTCCAGTGCCTGAAGGGGCTACAAGGAAGCTGGGGGGGACTTTTTACAAGGGCCTGTAGTGACAGGACAAGGGGTAACAGGTTTAAATTGAAAGTGGGGAGGTTTAGATTGGATATCAGAAAGAAGTTCTTCCTGGAGAGGGTGGGGAGGCACTGGGACAGGTTGCCCAGAGAAGCTGTGGATGCCCCATCCCTGGAAGTGTCCAAGGCCAGGCTGGATGAGGCTTGGAGCAACCTGGTCTAGTGGAAGGTGTCCCTGCCCATGGCAGGGGGGTTGGGACTAGATGGTCTTTTAGGTCCCTTCCAACCCAAACCATTCTGTGATTCTATGATTCTATGAATTCAGAGGCAAGAAACTTCTAAGGTAACGTTGATAAGCTTCCCCACAGTCTTTCTACGGGATCATAGTATCTGAATCTCCCTTTCAACAGGTAAGTAATGTTCTGATATTATTTTTTCATTGCAAATCTTGTCCACAAGAACAAATTAAGCCAAAAGGAAAGGAAGTAAAGGTTACTCTTCTGTTTCAAATAAGAATTCCCATGTTATACTGAAGTGAATGAATCTCGCCGAGAGGTGTCAGGCTCCATCTACTGGCTATGAAAATGAACTTGTATCTTCAGCAGCTGAGTTTTGGGTCTATCTACACAAAACAAACAAGCAGATTCATTGCCTTCATAGAATTTCAGTCCAGTTCCATTGCGCTAGATGTTAATCCATCTTGTTTAAATATTAGCTGTATTTTCAAACTATTATATATCATTTGCTGAGTTACGTGAACATAGGAGAAAAGACTTCCTAACTCCTGCATGAGATGTTAGGCTATCCATGAATAACAATTTCCATATAACTAAACCAGAGAAGATTCTAGGTATCTGTTTCTTATGGTACACACATCACAAAGGTAGATTTCCACAAGGCTTTGATCTACCTAGTTCATACTTAATTTAGTCGTTAAAAACACTCTATAGTGGTATCAAGGGAGGCTCAAAATATACTTATAACTGCAAATGCTTACCTAAATGATTAAACAGGGAAGGGAGATCTCCCTTTAGCTGTCATAATGTGAGGGAGCAGGGCACAATAGCAGCAGATGAGGAAAATGTTGCAAGCATAAATAGAGACAGTCATCCTTTGACCAAACAGACAAAGGAAATTTGTTTTCCACTGGCATTTGTTATCTCAAACTCATTAATTCTATATGCCTTTTTATATACACTCTGCATGTTTTCAAATGTCAAATCCCAGGGACTAGAAATAAATGCAAGGATCATTTTGAAGAAAGGCAAGGGTTACTTGTACCTGTGGGTTTTGTCAGGTGGTACCTTTGACAAGTCTAAGATAACAGTACACCGGGCTAAAGTAACACTGACTAAATGGGCACCATTTCAATTGTGTGTATTTATGATAAAATAAAATCAGTCAACTAAAAAAAAAGAGAACAGCAAGACCTGTGTAATAGGTATCACACAAATTCAAATTACCTTTAAGATACTGAAGATATACAA
The DNA here is from genome assembly GCF_000690775.1 of Eurypyga helias. NCBI lineage: Eukaryota > Metazoa > Chordata > Aves > Eurypygiformes > Eurypygidae > Eurypyga > Eurypyga helias. The sequence continues at coordinate 73,434 of NW_010253317.1, read as the reverse complement.
GGCTTAAAGAAGTGTATTCCTCCCTGAATGCTGTAAGACAAATATCATAGATTTTCAATCTCATTGAGCCAAAAAAAGAAACAGATTGAGAGAGTGGCAACAGCACTGCCAGGGATCTGGTGTTCAGAAAATACAACAATCAGAAAAGGCTGTGATTAGTGTTAATAGAACATAACATCCTATTAGTTTCAAGTTTATTTACTTTTGCGGGAACATTCTTGCCTTAAATTACATCCTGTTTCAAGAAAAGCTGCTATGTTGAAGTCTTACATTTACCAAGATTAAGAAAGTAGGTCGACAAAGTCCCATTAATCTGCATCATGTGTCAGCTGAGCGGATGTGCAAGCTCCGGGTATGACCCCCTTCCTCCCTGCTCATCTCTCCAAGATGCTGCCTTGTTCCCTTTCTGTTACAGCACTTTGCAAATCTCATCCTGCACGAAGCTCAGTCCAAATCTCTTCCCCATTTTCCTGCAGTTTGCACATTTGACCATCATCTTCACCTTCCAATCGTATCCTCCTTTAGCTTTTATGATTCTGCCCTCTCCTGGCTAGTCTCCCTCGTTGTTTCCTCCTTCCTGATGCGAGAGTCAAGGGGAATATCACAAAGATCAGCTCTTGACCCATCTTTACCCATTCTATATTTATGTATCTAAATATGTTATTAGAAAAGCATCCAAGTCATCATGTCTGAAAAATGCTGGTGACTACATAAGTAATGTATCTGCTGTTTTTCAACCAGCTTATTCTCCGGGGAATCCCATTCCAAAGCATAGGGTCATCCACAGTATCTTCCCTATTTTCTTTTCTCAGTCACAGGAAAAACAACAGTGTCATTTCTGTCACTGAGGACAACACTCCAAGCATTATTTTTGACTTAGACCTGTTCATGGAGTCTAAAAGCCCTGTACTGATGCAGCTCAGAAATCAAAAACCTTTAACTGAAGGAGTTACACCTGGAACCTATTCACCTTAAATTCCCAGCCTAACCAGCAGAAGGTAATATCCAAAGGGCAAGCTAGGTCCTTGGTACCTGAACGCCCCAGTGCAGGTTCTTTGCTTTGACACCTTTCTAGGTGAACTAGGGTGAATCATCCATGTATATTTTGAAATCTCACCATTATATAAAATCTTGATATTTTTCTGTAATTTCCAGATTTGAAGTGGACTTCACTCTTCTTTATTTTGCAAGTAATAAAATATTAGCAACAAGAGTCAAAATATTTCTCAGCCCTTTACAGAGCTAAAGGACCATAAGGCAAATTTTATTAGTAGATTTATAGCATTGTCTATAGGATGATTAATAAAAGTACCAACTGAAAATACTGTGAAAACATAATCAGATTTTTTTTTTGCTATATTTCTGTTTATATTCTGGCTTAGACACTCATTTCAACAAAACCTCTGTAATGTTTAAACCTATTTTGGCCAGCTCTGCTCTTGGCAGGTGCTATTCTGTCACCCTTTACCTGTTCCAAAATCCTTGGCAAAGTCCTAAGTCTGGCCTTGCTCATGTCACTCCCTTGATATCCTTACTCTTCCTCCTCATTCAGTCTAGCTCAAAATGTATGCTTTTAAAGTAACCCCAGAGCTTCTTTCTGAGCATACCAGCTTTTCTCAGACTAGCTGTGGAGCTGTGTTTTAGAGAGATGTACTTGACTGTCATAAATGAAAATGTCTTATTTGGTTTTTTTAATTTCCATTTTTACATAACTGTTCCTTACACTTTGGAGGAGATATCTGCAGTTATCCCCTTCTCCAGGACTATACTATGCCATAAATAAAACAGTGAAGATAAAACTTGGAACTATGATCAGGCTTTTGATGTAACTTCTTTTTTTTTTCCATTTACATAGCACACATAGACAATACTATCCCTACACTAATTGTACTTCAGGCAGGTTTGAAATAATTTGGTAAAAGCAAATGTTCACCAAAGCAGTCTTGTTTCTATGAAGAACTCCATCCTAAATGATGACTCGACCTATACAAAGCATGCCTGAAGTCACCCTGAGACTACTGGAAGAAGGGACTCCACCTGCAATAAGACTCTTCTTGTAAGCAGATTGATAACTAACTGAGAATAAAACAACTTTTAACTGAGTTGTCTTATTTTCTAACTCTATCTCTTGAAAGAGCACAATGAATGGATGAAGTAAATAGGTGAAATGGATTTCTACAGTAATTCAATTCTGTTTATCTACATTCAACTAACAGAGTAAGTTGTTGCTATTACAAGCCATGAAAGAGGGAAACCTTTCCAGCAAGTCAAGCAGGAAATATAAAGATTTAAAATAAAATATCTGTCTCAAGATACAGTTTTCCTGTCCCAGGTACTTGATTCACACTTCAGGTTTCTGTTTTAGAGACATGAAGGCAAAATCCGCTTCTGAAGAAAATGGCACATAACAGCTTAACAAACAGAAATTGGAAAATTTCAGATGATATCTAGGAAGTAGACTGCACACATAAGCACTTCAAAAAGTTGCCATTAGATGCAAATGCAGAAGAGGAATTCGTTGTATCTTAGCTTTAAGTCTTATAAAACTGCTTACTCCTGAGGAAAAAGACTCAACGTGGTATAGCTTTATATATCAGTCTTACATTCCAGCCCTTTACTTTTTTTCTTGTTCCACTGTTGAGTATTGCCTTACCCATCTTCATTAATGTCATGGAAACATCTGAGGTATAAAGGATTTACCTGCTGTGGTCTCTGACTGACTTAAGCATCCTGGAAGACGCATAAGCTTTCATTTAGCTGTAGATATTTATTCAGCTGTCAATCTCATTCAAGAAAATGCGACTAACCAACTGGGACTCTACAGTTTAATACTGAGATCCTTAAATAGTCAGAATGTGAAATAAGTTAAATAAAAGGAGCATATTTTGGTAGTTTCATAATATTGAAACAGTATTCCAGTAATTTTTCTCAGAGCGGTCACTGGGAAATACTGGTATTTCCAATCACATAATTTGTCTTTACTAAGAACAAAATTCTCCTTTAGTGTTTCCTGGAGCAGCCTAAGGCACTGATAATTTCAGAAGAAAAGAGTTCATAAGTCAAATATGAGGAGCAAGAGTGCTCCAATATCCAAACAACTTTATGCTTTTTACTTTGCCTTGCCAACATGTCATGAGCAGACATTTTTCTTCAGAACATTCTGGATGAGATAGAGGCAGAAATATTTGGAGAATCTGGGCCTAAAGTCATCTGATAAGGAAGCAGACCCTCTGCCCCCAGAAGACTGTGGCCAACTTCTCATTTTTTCTGAAATGGAAGATGGTACATAGCTGGGGAAAACTCATTCCTCTTCATATCAAAGAAAAAAGACTTGTCTTCACCTTGAAACCCTTTTGGAATCCCACCTTGTTGGTCCCTTTTGACTTCTGAAATACAAGTAGGCAAAGGCAACCTCATGGACATTTTGAGATTTAAAAAATAGTTTTTTCACATTTTCTGACCAAACTTTCTGTCTAAACTTTCCCTGGGAAGTTGTGGGGTTTTGTTTTGTTTTGTTTTTTAATTCTGATGTGAAATCTTTGACTCCAGTTAAGAAAACATACTTTGATGAAAATGTATTTGGCTGAAACTGTTCCAAAGCATCAGCTCTAATCACCTCTGACTTTTAATCAACCCATGATATCAGCCTCCCACTGCAAACTTATTACGTTGTCAAAATCTAGTCTGCCCTGTTTCCTTCCATGCTGTCCTCTAAACTCTTACAAAGCTCCATCATTCTCCTCCTAATCTCTCCCTTGAAATGAGGACGGCTTACAAAAAACTGAATTCTGGTTGGGCCACTCATTCTTTGACCCTCCACTGCCTCCTACACTGAACAGCTTTATTTCATTGTTTTCCCCTACTGTGACTTTTCTTCCTCCTGCTTGGCTTGGACAGGCATGGGCAGAATGCTCTGACCAATAGGCCAGCCTTTCAGTCTGTGCTTTTATTGCCCTTACTATGACAGGTTTCTCATTCTGGTCTCTACAGTATCATGACCATAGTCACAATCACGTTCACAAAATACTTCCACCTAAGGGGCAGTCATGTTATGAATGATGCTGTACAGAAAAATCAGTAATTGTGAAGAAAGTAACGCAACAAACCAAAATAAACTGCTAAGTTAACTTTTTGGAAAATACCTTTGAGTGAAGCAAAAACTTCAATTTCAGCAGAAACTTTCTCTAGGATAAATTTCCCAGCGCTAGGATTAAATTTCTGATTAAAAAGACTGGTGGCAGGTTTGTTTTATAGCATTGCATTTCAGTTCCCCACTTGTGCTAATTTGGAGAAGGAAGTGCACTGGATGCTGTGCTTGTGTTGTTCTGGGTTTCTTTCTACATTGTTCCCTTAAAAATAATTATTTAGGGTCTGGTTTAATTCTAGGGCAAACCCAAACTTTACCTCGAAACTGCAGAAACTTTTAAAGAATGAGAAACAGGATTGTTTCCATGCACATTCAGTTGCAAGCATCAGAACATGGTTTTGCAAGGCACATTGTTCTGAAATGTTTCTGAGGCAAATATTTTGTAGTTCATCAGACCTTGGCCAGCTGTTTCCTGGGGCCCTGCTGTGCACTGTAATAGTCACGATTACCAGTAAGGCACGTATTGGCAATCAGTGATTGTATCCCATTGATTTTCTGTTCACTGCACAAAAGTGCCATTTTACACCCTCGCTACAATGAGAATGGGAATTGACACATGTGGATGTCATAATAGACAATATCATGAGCTGCAGAAGCATTTCATTATTTCTAACATGGATGCAAAATCATGTCACATGTACCTGCAAAATGGCCTTTGTGTACTCACAGAAAATAAGTTTGCTAATTTATAACAATCCAACACATCTAAACCACAAATCTATACCACAAGCGTATATTTCTGTGTTTGTACGCAGATGCACGCAGGATTTAAAGTCTAGGCCAAAGACAACACAAGTAAAATCATGCATATTGCAGTTTAAATTCTCTGATCCCTTCCTGCTTTAGTCCCCTAAAAATCCCAGTGAATGTTTTGCAACTGCCCAGTCCCAATTTCTTATTAATCATTGGTGAATTAATAAAAGTCCTAAGTTGTACCTGTATTGCAAAGGAAAAAAAGGAGAGATGTGACCATCCAACAAAGAGATCAGTTTCCTCTGACTGTAACAAGCTCCACTAATTGTAATGAATAAAAGTTTCTTGTTCAGAAGATTTTTTTTAAAAAATCATTGCCTTTTATTTGCAAAGAAAATATGACTACTTGGCAAATGCTAGTTTTCTAATAAGAGACAAATATTTTTATTCCAAATTAATATTTCAAAGTGAAAGACCATTTTTGTGTAATTTTTTACTAGGGTTTTTTTTTGTCAATTTAGGAAATGAAAATTCACATTGAAGGGTTAATTTGAAACAACACACGAAAACGTTCAAATAAATTGTTTCTACATTTCAGATGAGAAAACTTTCCGGTTCAGTTGTAGCTAAAGATTAAGTCAGTTTTGAAATGATGGAATTTTCATGAGAAAAAAATAGCTTTCACTAAGATATATTCATAAAAATATAGGAAAAAGAGGTGATAAAGGAATAGACTCACTTTCTAATTATTTGAAAACTTGTTAAAAATCAGTTACGGTGGTGATAATCTTTCCAGCTGCTGCCATACCTGTTTCTGTTTCATCTTGAGTAAGACTCTGTCAAAATGCTTCTGCAGAACTTGCTTTGTTTTCTGTGCACAGCAGATGGTTATATTACAGTTATTACTGTCCACACAGAAATTACTGTCTGAGGAAAACCCTGTCACCGTGAATCCTCTCATTAGCAATAGCATCATTCTTGGTACCCAGATTCTTCCTGCTGTCACCAGATGGCAGCCTCGACGTATTTCGGTGCAATGTAGGTTTCTCACGCGAAGTTAACGTTGGCCTTCATGAACTTTTTCCACTTGAGGTGATTTCTTTGCTACACGCATTCTTCCTGACTATATCTCCATCTCAGTGATCTGCAGTCATTTCGAGCTGAACCCAACCTGCATCTGGCCAGCCTCAGGTCAACTTGTTCTGCCGATGGCAATACTTTAACTCGACATCTCTACTTCATCATTAAAAGCGCTAATGGCTACGTCATAAGCTGGGATGATTCAGGATATTTCTTTGTCCAGGTGAAGGCCAAGAATGGAGAACCCATTAGATAAATCCTGGAGGACTTGGGACTCCACACCATCTTTTCTGTGCTCCTATGCAGAGAAGTTTTTGTGTGCTGTGGTTGCAGCTGTGTATGCGAAGGGACCATGTTGCAGGAGCTACATGCCGAGCTGCTCCTTCCTCCTCTCCTGTGCCTTGCCTGGCAGGATGAAATTGGTGAGGAAAGAAAGACTTCTCTCTCCTGATCCTCCTCACGTGTGAACATGTGCCTGAATTACTAATCCTTCTTACTATTCTCTTCTACATGGTTTAAATGCTGTCAAAGGCCATCTGCATTTTCAGCAGAGGAGGCTGACAAGAGCCTTCCAGCATCCGTGGGAGATGAGGTGCCTGTGACATCAGGATGGTGCCTTCACCCTTGTAGGTGACCTTGTTTTCAGATGCCAGACAGAGGGAGCTTCCTCCATCTAACCCATGTAGGAAACAACAGCTTCCCACAGCAGTGGGACTTTGGGCTACAGAGACCTCGAATAAGCAAACATACAGAGACTTTGTATACAGAAGTTAAGCCCAAATGCAGTAACCCAAATTCGCTTTACCTGATGGTATTGTCCTCTGTTGTCTGGCATTTGATAATGGAAAAGAAGCCACAGGGCATTGGGCTTCCCATTAAGAGGTACACAATCTACAAAATTACATTGGGAGGTCAACGAGTTGGTCGGTGATTCAGAACTAAGGAGTGACAGCTCAGTGAAAGAAAAGGCATGATGTGCCCAGAAAAAGCAGGATTTCACTCTGCAAGTGTTATTATAACCTGCCTAGTAAATAAATGATAAGGAAAAAACACAAACCAAACCAGAAACCCCAAACAAATGCTGCTGTGGATAAAAGGGAATGGTTGGAAATAAATTAAAGAATGATACATGAGTCAGAATTGTCTTCTAAGCAGTATGGACAAAGATGATTACTGAGCATGGCCGGCGGAGCTGGGGTTGCCCTGGGGCTGGAACAGCCCTACTTTCCATTTTGAGAACGTGAGCAGCTGGCCTCTGGAGCAGAGGGAGGGTAGCAGGGAGCGACAGCCCTCCCACAGCCACCTGTGAGGCACTGGGGGGGTGGACCGAGCGCTGGTCCAAGGATGACCACTCAGAGCCATGTGGCCATGGAGTTTAGTACAGGTACACTGCAAAATGACTCCAGCAGCGTAAGTAAATAACTCAGCTCTACAACGATTGTGAGACTGCATTCTCAGCTGCCTTCTCCTGCCCCAGTTTCCCCTAGGTTTATAGGAAAATGCCAATATATTCAAAACAAAATGATGTTGGCTTGTTTTTCAAAAGAGCTGGGTGTCCATTAGCTTTCTTGTAGTCAGAGAAAAAAACCCTAGAAATTATTTGCTTAAGAAATGTAGTAGTTTATGTGTTAAACTTTTGGAGATGCTATCCTTACTTTTTAAACAAAGCAAAGGAAACATTAGGTACAGAAGCAGTGTTCTCGTTCCCTGCTACCAAGCCACCCTGGTCATGTTACTTCTTAAAAGAGGATGAGGTAGGTCTGAAATGAAATTAGGCCCTCAAATACCTGGGAACTTCCTAGAAGAAGCAAGAATTCAAATTTTGGAGCTAGTTTCATAACACTGGGCCAAACCTATCCCCTTGTCTTAAATGTACTTAAATTTGTGGGTTTGTGTCACCGCAAACCATGGTCTGAGTTTGATGCTTGAGCCATCTTTCATTTCCTGTTATCAGATACTTAGAGGAGATTCCCCCTACCCCAAGCCTCCTGTGTCTTTGGATTAGAAGACAGAAGCTCACAGAGAATGTCACATTGCACAGGAGTGTGAGGTGAGAAATACCAGTCAAGCCCTTGCTAAGAACTTGCCTTTGTTAAAATGCCTTCAGTTCATGAAGATCCAGGATGTTTCTGCAGGATCTCTGTTTTAAAACTTCTCATCCTGAAGACCTCTATGTAGTCAGGCACATTTTTTCTAGTCCTGAAATTTGTGCACAAACCAATTTCAAATACAGATCAGTTTTACTTTAAAGGTACTAAATCAACCCTTGCAGCTCTTGTGTCCTAGTTCTGGAGAATATATCTGAATTAATATCTTCTGAGCAAAAGATTATTCTTAGATACTTAAGGGTGATGCATTCGGGATAGCTAATTGTAAGATCTGAAACCTGTAATGAGCTCCAGATACTCACACAGATGGTACTCCAGGAATATTGTCTTAATTTTCTTTCTCATTTCCTTCCCTTTTAATAAGATGTTCCTATAATTACATTAGCCTAAGGCTTGATTCAGTGGGTAATAACTCATGCTGAGATTCGGTCAGAGCCTGAAGCTAAATATGCTTAGAAATGAATAATACACAGTTATCTTCCCCCTGCTGTGTTTACTGCCGTATCCCTTGGCTTGTTTGAAATGGGTAAGTGAACACAGGACTTGTGAAGCCAACAATGTTGTCTTCTGCCAAGGAAAGTACTTTCTTTGCTTCCACCTTGCCCACCTCTGCAAGCCTGAGGTCAGATCGCACTGTGCCCTGGCCAGTATGGCCTTCATGGCAGAGACGGTCCTCATCAGAGCCTGTACGGCACCCGAAGGTGTTGCCACATCCAGAAGGAAGACTAATCCTCCAAGCATGTGTGCTCACAACTAACTGTGTGTGAATAGCACATTCATGAGTTTAAAGTCATACGCGCACACAGTTGCAAGGATGGGGCCCTAATTGGAATTCACAGGCAGCTGTCCACAGTTAATGAAGAGGGCTCATTAGTCAGCACAGAAACTGGGTCTGCACAAGAGCCAAGTAAAGAGCAGGCAGAACCCTTGCTGCTGAGATCATAGGGAGGTAAAAAGATTTTCAAGGCTTTTTCCTTGTTTTGTCAACTCTCCTAACCAGGAATATAGAGAGCCCAAATTGTTCATGAAGTGAATTGCTCATCAATTAAGAAAACCTCAGAATGCAGAAACTTTAAGGATGTTGTCATTCCTCTGATTTAAAATTATTGTCCCCTTGCTCCTCAAAAATATCCTTAAAATCCCTGAGTTCCCTGTTTCTGTGGCAAGCTAACACCCTAGCCATGATCTGGAGTCTGTTTAGGAAATCCTCAGGTAACCCTGAAACCTGGCTTATCACCCAGGCACCATGGCAGAGAAACAAATAGCAGGTCAGGCATTGATCAAAACTGACAAACTGTCGTCATTGTGTGATGAAAAAATCTAGCAACAAAAATCTCGCTGATATATTAGGAGCCCATGACTGGAGATAAAGATAGGGATGTTGTTCAGTGGTTTTTATTGCTCAGGACTTTATATTCTTAGATCATTATGCAGTTGTTCATATTTTAGCATGTTTATTCTCGGTTGATCCATGCATAACTGAGGTTAATCCATAGCATTTATAAACATACTTTGTTTAGTCTCAGGTTTTATCCCACCATAAAAGTGAATGATTAACACATAAAAGAAGAAAACTGGCCACACAAAGGACAGGTTTCCAAAAGAAAGATGCTGGATGTTTTACTCTGGTTTGAATATCAGGGTTTCAGAGACTTACAAGGACTTTTAGAGCTTAAACTAGAAAAAGCATGTGTGTGCTTGTACACTGGGAATCAGCAAAGCCTGCCCACTTGAGCCCAGGATTAAGCATGCGAATTGATCCTGACACTCTGTCATCAGTGCCCAGAGCTCAGCTCCAACTGGGCCTGCCACACACATCAGTTGTGGTTTCACGCCACCCCTTCTAAAGATAGCCAAGTACGGCCAAGGAGTCTTTGCTCTTGTTTCCAGCTCATTAGATGAGTGATGACAGGTTATAGTAGCGGTCCCTCGTGGCCAGACAACAAGCAAGGCCCCCAACTGCTGCTGTCCACTACAATTGCAGTTGAATTTAGCCAGCTGTTGTAACAACCAGTGCAACATAAGAAACAGACCACCCTGTGCTCTGATTTAATGAGCTTTGTGCAGTTTATGCAAGTTCCCTACAAGATGCCGCTCAATCATGAGGCTTTGTGTTACTACTGAAGCATATGGCTATATCCTCCCACTTCTTACACCGGCCTTCATACAGACAGAAACACCTTCCTCTCGGTTGTTTCCTGTCTTTCAGTCCCTGAGTCTGAACTAAACCAAATATTCGCGGGGAAACTGGTAGCTCTCCTCAGCCCCATGTTTCTCTCCAGACTGGCTGCTCAAGTTTATGCTCTTTATTTTAAGGACGGTGTGGAGGGAAATACCAATGGGGGATTTGTTTTCACAGCCTACTTTGTATACAACAAAGAGTCAGTATCAATGTGCACCCTGAGTTCATTTTTGCAAAGCAAGCACTGGGTTTTGTCTTTATTGGGAAAAACGGAAAATATTTTTTCTCTTTGACCCTTTGGGGAAAACAAGTAGTTTAAATATTTGTAAGAAATGTGCCCCCAACCCCGAAATTCTGGTTAAAACTGTTTTCCCTGTTTTTCTTCTTTGCAACCAGTTTTACCAGAGATAACCTGAAGATGTAAAAATCTTCATTCTCTCTCCCTTATTTTAAAACATTCCAGTGTTGAGTATTCAAACCTGTGAGATGAGTACTCATCCAAGAAAGCATGTTTTGTAATTAGAAGTTTAATGTCGGTGTGTTTTAAGTATCAAAAGCATTATATGGTTACATCAGCCCAACCTCTAATATCACAGAATCACAGAATGGTTTGGGTTGGAAGGGACCTTAACGATCACCCAGTTCCAACCCCCCTGCCATGGGCAGGGACACCTTCCACTAGACCAGGTTGCTCCAAGCCTCATCCAGCCTGGCCTTGGACACTTCCAGGGATGGGGCACCCACAGCTTCTCTGGGCAGCCTGTCCCAGTGCCTCCCCATCCTCTCTGGGAAGAACTTCTTCCTGATATCCAATCTAAACCTCCCCACTTTCAATTTAACCCTGTTCCCCCTTGTCCTGTCACTACAGGCCCTTGTAAAAAGTCCCCCCCAGCTTCCTTGTAGCCCCTTCAAGTACTGGAAGGTGCTAGAAGGTGTTCTTCATGTTTTTGAGTAGTATCTTGAGAAGAGGAGGCTGAGAGGAGACCTGATCACTGCCTACAACTCCCTGAAAGGAGGTTGTGGAGAAGTGGGTGTTGGTCTCTTCTCCCTAATGACAGATGATCGGACGAGGGGGAATGGTCTCAAGCTGCGCCAGGGGAGGTTTAGATTGGACGTAAGGAAGAAGTTCTTCACCGAAAGGGTTATCATGCACTGGAACAGGCTGCCCAGGGAGGTGGTGGAGTCACCATCCCTGGATGTGTTTAAGAGACGGGTGGATGAAGTGCTGAGAGATATGGTTTAGTGGCAGACAGATACGGTTGGACTGGATGATCCCTAAGGGCTTTTCCAACCTAGAGATTCTATGATTCTATGATCGTTGGCTGTAACCTCATTAGGCTCAAGCCGGAGTTAAATTCACAGAACTTCCAGTTTGATGGTCTTTCCCTGCACCCCTACTATTTTTGGAATTACTGGAAGATACCTAACTTCATGAGTCAAAATTCACCAATCTGGGGAAGCATTGCAGTAGCCCCAGTGCTCCGACATTCTGAACAATCATCTTCATAGTAAATTTCTGAAGGATATTGGCATACATAATTGCTTGGGTTGCATTGTAAGTGTTCAAGAGGAGTAAAACCTTGTAGACTCTGTTATTTGCCAATGTGCCATTAAAGTGCTGACCTCTGTTTCTTTTTATTTTGCCAGTGGTAGGTATAAATAGATATCTACCACCCAGCACCCAGTCCTATTCTCCAAATGTGTAGTAGCAGTTAAAAACTAGAAAAAAGACTTCACAACTGATCTCCAGTGTGCAAAATATTTCTCGGAATATGTGGGAAAGATTTTCTTACTGTTTTTTAGATATATTGAATTGTTTCTCTGAAGATTTTCTGGTAAAATATCACACATTATTTAACACAGATAGAGGCAAGGCAGAAAGCCAGGCATGGAATACGGTTTGAGAACGTGATGAGGCCTTTGTGGTTCTCTAAGTCATGTTTTAAAATAACTTGCCATAATAACAATGCTGTGTTGAGATGCTGCAACCGCTTCCTTATTTCAGTCACTTGCTTTCAGTTCACAGAAAGACAAGGATCTTCCTCCTTCTTTCTAGAGATCTTTGTAATGATGCATGAAATATCAAGAATCACTGAACAAAGTAGTGATCTAAATCAAACACAAAAGAGTCTCTTCATTGAAAACTCCATCACAACTGTGTATGGCAGTGAGACATTTGTTCTCATCATGGCTCTGAGTTAATACATTCTGAGTAATGTGACAAAAGTGTTATTACTAATTTTATCCTAATTACAAAAGTACTTTCATGTTTCAATGGAAAGCTATTCACTGATAATTTTAAGTCTTGATTTCATTTTCATGGCTTTCTCAGCCATGCTGCCTTCTTGTAAAGAAGACCTGATGTCTTGGTTGTCCTTGTTTAGCATGAATATTAAAACGCGCAACCTTGGCACATAATGCATATTCTGTATTCCTCATACACAGTAGGGAATGTACTCGTAACTCGTAACTCTAGTGAAGTTAACAGCAACCTCTCTACTTCAATGGAGTCAGGACTTGCTTCTAGGTTGTTTTGTCCTTTTATACATTCCTCATATCTTAATGCAGACCCAACAAGGTGCTTCATACCAAGCCTGCAATTCATACTGAATTGAAAAAAGGAATTTGACTTCAGTCCTAGTTATAATCCTAATGGAAAGCAATAACTTTTTATGAACAATTCATTACTGTGCTATTAAGCAGGTTAAAACACAGTGCCTCTAGCATTTGCAGTAAATATTTGCTTTTGCAGGATCTGGAATCTCCACAAGTTTCTGACTCTTATTTAAGATCTGAAAGATTTAAACAAAAGTATTGTTCCTCCTTCTTTATTTTGTTACACAACCCAATTTACCCTACATTTCATTCATTCAATATGCAATTGTCCACTTTAAAACTAACTCTGTAGCAGTATATTTTCCCGGCAGTGTTCACCGAGGCCTTACTTAACTGCATCACTATTCAAAGCCTGTTGCAAATTCCTCATGCTTATTACTACAGGAGCTAAGTGCAACACAGACACTGATATGTGTATATTTACAACATCTTTGTGAGGTGACAAAGTTATTCTGCCATTTTACAGCTTACAATTGGGACAGGCAGGTCAATAGGAATAATATTCACTGACTCTAGGTGCTCAGTTTGAGACCCTTAAGGACTCTTTTTTTTTTGAGTATAAGTATCATATATCACATACATTTTAAATTGAAATACTGGTTATCTTTAGTTATGTCTGAGAGTGCCTTGTTTTTCCATAGAATTAACTATCTCAAGTCAGGCACCAGATAGTGAGAAATCCAGGTTTTAGCACTATGTGAGAAAGATCAGATCAAAATAAATAAAACCAGCACATAAGGAATATCCTGTTTCTCCAAGGGGCATCATGTCCCAGAGAGCTACAGCCTAAACAGACAACACAGACAGTGGTAGAAGGAGGAAAGCATTATTTCCATTCTGTCAGGGATTAAAACAAAATCATAGGCAAATATGGGAAATTTTTCAAAAAACACACAATGTGTCACTTTCCATTTAGCACTCAGGAAATCTGTGTGGAATGTGGATGCAAAAGACAAAGATCAAGATGGCTTGAGTGTAAGCACATTTCCTTTGAAAAACAGTTGGAGTGAAGATGCTGTCACTTTGTAGGTGCATACAAATGCTGAGCTATTTCTTGGCAGCTATAGACCCTAAAGCTGTGTAAGAGCAAACACACAAGGGCTATTGGCAGAAATGCTGTTTGATTTATTTGGAAAAAAATTGAAAACTTATATTGAGCTGCAGGGCCTGTGACCTACAGTTTATATAGCTGACAGTATGAGAATTTTTGGCTCCTCCTGTCACATCTGGAAGGGAGGATCTAGACCTGAAGTCCAGTACTGAAGTCACAAGATTATTCTTCTCTTGAAAGAAAAAAGCTGGCATTAATACAGGTCTCCTATCTAGAGTAATTAGCATAGGGATGAGCTGCAGCCAGAGGCACAACAGAGTTATTCAGAAACACCAAGGAGATAATCCATAGTAAATCCAAACTGTTTATCACCTTCATTCACTAAAAACATGTTGCTTTAGAAGAAGAAATGGAAGGAAAGGAGCAAATGCTGTGTCTGACATTGTTACTCATTTCCCTGGATTACCTTGGTGCGCAGAACTAAACCCCCAAAACTAACAAGAAACGCTTTCCCAGAAAACAGTCTCAGACTAGCATGTTTTTTCAGAGTTATTTGCATTGGTGTTTATTTCGTGTGAGCTGATGAAAGTCCCAAGGGTTTACCTCTGACAAAAAGAGTGGGACAAATACACATGAGTGCCCAGCAGCTCAACTCAGCTGTGGAGAGGCTGCCAAAGGAGATAATTCTGCCAAGTGAAATGGCTTCCAGGCTGTGCACTTGTGTGTCAAAATGACATTAGTGTATTTTGACATAAGTGCTGTCTTTTATCAGGGATAAGCTTCAAAGCCACAGGGATGGAGAGATGGGAAACTGGAGGTTGGCAACAAAAATAGAAGTTGACAGAAAAACATGAAGAGAATTTGTTAAATCAAACCCAACGCTCCAAGAGCCAGCGATACCTTCATGGATCAAATTTATAGCAAAGGATATTTTATTGCTGTACGACCATGATAGTTTAGGCATAGTAAATAAATTTTCTCTGCAAAATGCAATGGAATTTAAAAAGTCTTCTGTCTGCTCTAATGTCTGGAACTGCCTGCCCACCGCCAGCTGATGAAAGAAGCTTATACCACACAGACAGTATGGAGCTAGTTAAAAAAAACCCGATAGGCCAGTTAATATCTATTTTGATATAAATTCTGGACAACTTAAATGCTAACTAAATAAAGTTCAACAGGGAACTCTACAAAGTGGGGAAGAGCTTCAATTTCATAGCTTGAGGAATGGATACTTTCAGAGGTGAAATTATCTGCCAAAGTTTACACGCACTGCAGACGAATAATAATACCAACACCTGAACTAGGCATCCCTGGTCCTAACCATAGCTCAATTCATCCTTGGCCAGCAGAACTAGTGTGGATTTCTAATAATGAGGCTGTACTCACAAGCTTCTGGGTCAGAGACTTTCCCTGAACATCTCTCACTGGTTAATTACAGGGTACCTGGGAAGCTGGATTTGTCACTTGGAAATAAAGAGTAATGTATACCTTCGTTTGCTGCAGTTATCACTGAGGTTTCCTACCTCTTCGGTTAGCAACACAGAATTTCCATGAAATTCCATGGGCCAAAACCTTGCTGAACAAGGTTAAAGGTTTCTAAATTCACATCAACAGAACTTCCTGCCAGAGTGATTGTTATGTCCAACAAGGTAGGTCATTTCCCTCCTGTGTGTTTTCCTTCTCTTATCTTTGGTGACTCTAAAAGCACATAGGATTCACAGAGGCTAAAACTAAAACAACACCCTACATCCGGTCAATCAGGTCATCTCTGATCTTTCGGTCAGTCCCCTTTGACAACCACAGAGTCAATAAAATTGCTCAGAGATGGCAGTAAGTTTAATTCCCCTATCCCTTTCACAGGCTTGAAGCTTGCAGAAGACAGAATGATATTTTCAGCTTCTTAGCCAAATTTGAGCAAGTGTGTTCTGCCAATTATAGGTGGCATGGTTTCCTCTGACAGCTGTACATTAGCATGACTGATGTCTGCTCATCTCTGCTAGAGTCCAGAAGCTTCTGCAGGGCACACATGAAGATCAAAGTCTTCGACCTAAGTCCCCTACCTCATAATATTTACTTGCTGTCATCTGGAGAGACAGAGGGAAGTCATGGCCTCAACATCTGACAGCTCACTTACTACTGTATCCTATTTGCCATCAATGTCACCAGCGATATAAATAGGATATCACAGTGCCTGCATAAGAGTAGTTTCCAGACAGAGATAGCTCGATCAAATTCAACCTGGATAAGGCAAAAGAAACGTAGCCAGGAAGGAGGGATCACTAGGAAAGTGGCATTCCACTGAAGTCCGTATACAGAGCACAAACGCTGAAGATCAATAGACTCAAAGACTTTTTTGATTCAGATAGAGTCTCCAATTCTTAAGCCCAGACATATGTACTTAGATACTCAGGTTGTTCTTACTGCTTAATGCCATACAGTCAATCGTGATTAAGTCACTTCAGCCACGTAAAACTGAAGAAAACATTTCATCATCTTGTTTAGCAGTGTAATTATACAACTGCAAGATCATTGCTAAACTAAAGCAGGCATCACTGAGGGAACAAATCAGTTCCACAGCAGTTCAGGACAATAGTTTAAGACAAGAAAAGGCTATATTATTAAAAAAAAAAAAAAATTACAAATAACTGCCATATGGCCCATGAGTGTAAGCTGCCTTTTAGAGAGCTGCTTGTCTTCTCTCTTTTAAAGATCTCTTTAAACTTCTCATAAACAGGACTTTTACTGTATAGCACAAGGACTAGTACAGCAGTGACAGAACAAGCTAAGGAACAATTCTGAAACAGTGGTTGATTACAGTTGTGTATGCTGCTGCAAAGGTTTTCATACAAATTCTGGTATTTCAAAAGTTTGCACTAGGTCCACTAAAGCATTTAGATATTTCACTCCCATTAAAATCCTGGAGGAAATCAATAAGAGTTCAGAGTTTGTTCCCATTCAGTACTTCTGAACAGCAGACTACACGGAGGGCGTGGTAATGAATAGTGAAGCCAGCTGCCACAACATCCAGAAACATCTGAGAGAGGATGACAACTTTTAAGTCCACTTGATTTGGAAACCCCTAATTTTATGCCTTAAAGAGTAGTCTCAGTTTTATGCAAATGTAATTTCATTAATCTCTTTTCTAGACTGCTCGATAGGTGATCTGACAGTCACTGAACACAAAGTGAAAACAGAAGTCAAAACTTAAACTGTGTTGATGCCTGCAGTATTTTAATTTTATACTAAAATCAGGCATCATAAACTGAATTAATCTTTTATACACCTCCACAGACCTTAATGAAACGGTCAAGGGTTAAACTTGACATTTTGGACCTGGACATCTGGAATTTTTACTGATTCATAATAGAAATTTTACTCTGGTCTTTCCCTGTCCCAGAAAAGGCAGTGATATTTTAGGATGTTTATTTGAAGGCATGTTGAATTCATATTCCCACAGTTAATTCACAGATTGCATACGTAATTTTTTTTAACTGCTCGTGGAATGGAAGTCAACCTGCCTGTTTCTCCCAGTACATTTTACAGTGCTTTGATTTCTGGACTTTTACCAAAGTGTGGTATTGTTCAGGTCCGTTGTCTTGCCATTAATGTTCTTACTGTTACGGCTTTGTCTGTTGGGTCAATGAGATTAGATTTCATTAGCACAGCAAACTGAAAAAAAAATACAAGTTATTAGATAATCATTAAAGCACATCTGTTGCCTTTTTCAGAGTGCCAAAGTCTGAATTCCATTGAACTAGTGACATGGCACTTGACCAGCACTTAGTTCAGCTATGGTCAATGAGCTGCAAAAGGATTAAATTATTAGCAGCTAGTTGATTCAAGCTAATCCTTGGCAGTTTTGTTTAGATTGCAAAGGTGCCTACAGCAAAAGTGAATGAAACAATTGCAGAAAGAAAATACTAACATTTTTGAGGCCATTCCACAAATTGTGCTATATTGATGCTCCATTTTGGTGTTATGCCAAGGCATCAGTGAGTTCCTAATGTGCTCTAAATACACTTTCATGAGCCTCCACCCTGAGTCTGTTCAAAAGTTCCTGAGAAATTCTCAGCCTGAAAGTCTGACTGCTAGAAAATGGAAACAGGTATTCACTCCACCATCCATATAGCCTGAGGGAACAGCAATCCAGACTGTGACTGAGTATCATGTCTCAGATATCAGCTTCTTTTATCTTTTATGGAACTCTTCTGAAACATCCTGTGGGAAATATGTTAAATCACAGGCTTTTTTAATGTATCATTTTAGCTTATTTTTTGAAGAAAACTTGTATATGTGATGTATATATCCTTGCATAATACCAGAAATCATTTTACAGACAAAAACTAGGTTTTCCAAAGAAGCCTTCATGGAAGGAAGCACACAGTTGCCATCAGATGTCACTTGTGATTTAAAGTCTTATCATATAAGCACTGTATATGGGTGAGCAGGTAGCTGTCTATGACTAATTCTACAGAATTATTTAAGAACTTGCAGAGGAAGAAAAGGAAAAGAAAACTTTGATCTCCCCAAAAATTATCACATATTATGCCACACACATCTAGGAGGATTTCTTTTCCTGAAGTAATGGTCTGGATTACTGAAATCACTGGTTCTTTGGTGTGACTATAATAAGATAATTGAAGATTTGAGATATTTTGTGATTTAGTATAGGATTCCTGATTTGCTTATTAAAGATTCAAGATAGTCAAGATGTACTCAAAGGTGAAAAGGAAGTTCTTGGATGGAGCAAAAATCCACAGTCATATCATCAGACATTTACAGATGTGAAGGAGCCAATCCACAATCTGCGGAAGACAGCATTTTCTTGAGCTGCTGAATGCATATATGTAAAAGAAAGCTGACAGTACTGATGGAACTGCATTTCACCCCCCAAAGATTGAGTCTACCAGGTATATGTTGCCTTTCTCTTGGTGTTTTCCAAGTTGAAACATAGAACTTTGTCTTTTAGCAAGGTAGGCATGTGAGGTACAAAATGGATTTCCACTTTGTTCATGTTAGCTGGTATTTTTTAAAGTGCATTTTTTTTACCTAAGAAACACTTGCAAACCCAAACCAGACATGTTCTTTGGAAGCTTTGCTACCTGGATTGGTTAAATTGTTACTATACGGAGTTTGGAATTTTTTTTGTTAGCTATTAATTGCTGTATTTAAAGCAAACTTGAAGAAGTGGAAATTCTATTGCACTGGGTTTGATACTGATTTTACAAAATTTAAGGGACATATACCAAGGGGAGAGAGGGGTTAAGAGGCATGTCAACTTTAGCTAAACATGTGGATACACATTTACAAGTGATCAATTTTTTATTTTTAACCCAATCTTTGCTTCAGGTGTCCTTCTCTTCATGACTATTTCCAAGACTGCTGCTATACTTCCATATAAGTCTTACTGTTCTTGCACTCATTCATCCCAATAAAAGATTGCTCACACAATTTCTCTGTATTGTACTCCTGGAATACGCCCTCTCACATATTACTCACCTGTAGTATCAGTAATAAACAAGATAATTATGATACGCTATCAAATCTGTAACAGGTGGTGAAAGGCAAAGGGGAGATAAACCTTACAATTAGAAGTTTATAATTGATGAATGGTTATTTCACCATGATTTTGTTTTTAATAAATTTCTTTTCTTTCTATTGCTGACTTATCTGTTGGAATTCCTCTTTTAATAAGCAGGAAGTTAGCAATATGTCTTTGCTGCTTTTTAACAAGTAAAAAAAGGCATGCCTAGGGAAGCGCAGTGACTCGGTTACTCATGTTGCAGAAAAGCGATTAAGGAGTAACAATCATCTAACTCCTGAACTCCTCACCTACATAAAAAGGTCATCTTTTTATTTACTTTTTCCAAAGTAGGTTCTACCTTGTTTCCAGCCTTGCAATATGCAGGGACAAAAAACGTGTCTGTTATGTATCCTGCTGCATGTCTATAAAAAACCATTGCAGCAACCAATTTCTACACATCTTTAACTGGCTTGTGCTTTTTGGGCTACAGACCTGCTCAAAAAATAGTCACTGTTTAAAATTGGTATAATATTTCCAGTTTAATTAAATGGTGAACTTGAAGGTCCATGCATGAGGTTCGTGCATGAGGCCCATGTTCCTCTTGTGTTATGACTTGGTTTTGGAAGTTAGTATATGTATCTGAAGAATCTGTATTGCTGATTTCAGCTTGTCAGTAGCAGCTACAAATTAATCTGGGGAGAACCTGACTTTTCTGGGTTCCAGAACAGAATGAAAGTCAAGAAATTCTGGATAATTGACTGCAAGGGTTCTTTGGAAAGAAACAGAGCATTTCTCAGCCTTTTGAAGAGAAGAAAGAGCTCATCATCATACATATGGGCTTGGGACACACATCCTGGACTCAAGAAGCCTAGCTTCAGCTTTTATATGCTACTAGGGGGATCAGCCCCACATCTCTGACTTTCATGTAAGGTGCCCTAGAGACCAGACCAAAGAGTAAAGCTGTGCTATTATTCAGAAAAAAATTAAAGATTTGCAGGGTGAGAACTGGTGTCTCCTGCGGTCAAATAATCATTCAGAAACTCATCTAGAGCGTGAGAAATTTGGATTCTGGTGTACACTCCACCAATGGCCAGTGTATTTTACATGGTGTCTGGTTAATGCAAATAGGAAAAGGAAGAGACAGGGCTCTCCTTTTCTGTCTACTTACTAGAGAAAGCAACCACACATATGCGCTTTCCCTGGTTTAGCAGTTCTTGAGGTCTTTTCTGATGAACAGAACAACAATGTTAGTGGAAAAGAGAGAGCATATAGAACAAACTGCAGGGGTTAGGGCATCCCTCAAAAAGGAAAAACTCTAACACAGGTCTTCCATTCACTTAGCCATTGCCCTAACACTTCATTTCTGCATGAAAATGTCCTTGCTGCTACCATGAGAATGGTCCTTCCACAGCCTTTGTCACTGACCCTCAGCCTCTTCGCAGATGTTTAACACAGCAGTGAAATGCAAATCTTCCGTGAGGCTGCTGACCAGCTGACCAATGCTTCTTACAGCTATGAAATGGGATTGGGGCCAAAGTGTGATGTGATCGGGCTACTGTAGCCACGAGGACAGTATCCTATGGAGCATTAGCTTCCCAAAGTAGGTTAGAGAATCCTTTCACTAGCCCATTTATTCTTTCTTCCCATGCATCTCTCACCTCTTCCTAGATCCTGATACAATAATGCAGCAGAATCCCAATTGTTCCTAGTGATTTTGTTTTATATTTGCAGGTCTTGGAATTTCTTACAAAAGACCTTATTGGAACACATTCCTAGATTTGAACAAACCTAATGTTAAACATTGCACTCAGGTTTGCTTTCCATATTTAGAAATTTAAAAAAAAAAAACCAACCACCCCCACACCAAACCTACCCCAAACGAAATACCTCAGAGGTGACAAAGGTCTGTTCCATGGCTCGTATATGGATTTTTGGTAGAAACTCAGTCTTAAAAGCAAAGAAACAAAAAATAGCATACTATGAGTTTGTGTTGATATGTCTCACTCCACTTGTGTTATTAACTGGGCACATTGTGTCATATAAATAAATTCTAATTGTTAATCAAGTAGCTCTACATTTTAAAGTCCAAATAAGTAGTCCTCCTTATTCCCCAAAGCCCAGAACTACTTGTAACATTCAGATCACTTCAGTTTTCTGAAGAAACTTCCAGTTCTTGTGACTCATAATATTCTCTCTCAGAGAATTATGACCTAAATGTGACTAAAATGTTCTTAATCTGTGCATTGGCCTGTGTACAGTGGTAACATACATGCACCTGCTGTGGTCACAGTCTAACATCAGTTCCTCCAGTGATGTGATGATCGCGTATTTCTTTGTGTCAGTGAATAAATACACGTCAAGCTCTAGGATAAATTCCTCTGTCGTGTTTTAGGCCTGTGGAATATTTTCAGTGCAAAGATTGGACATAAAATAATGATTCATTTCTGATATTTTAAAAGAGCAGCAGTCTGATGCTCTTCGGCAAAGCTCTGTGTTTTAGTGCATGATTTTATTCCCATCAGCAAAGAGCATGACATCTACTTTTTTCCGTTATTGGGGAAGTACTTAGGAAAAAAATATGGCTTATTTTATCCCTCTGGGAAATACTGCCATGTTTCTAACACACACACACAGATAAAGAAAAAAAAAAAAAAAGAAAAAGACCACTGTGTTACAGTGGGATAATTGAAGTTAGTTACTCAACAGCCCATCAGAATATTTTGATATGG
The DNA here is from genome assembly GCF_000690775.1 of Eurypyga helias. Classification (NCBI taxonomy): domain Eukaryota; kingdom Metazoa; phylum Chordata; class Aves; order Eurypygiformes; family Eurypygidae; genus Eurypyga; species Eurypyga helias. Next base: position 51,304 of record NW_010253317.1, on the reverse strand, counting down.
CTGAATGGTACAAGACCCATTCAACATGGATCAGAGAGCCAAGAGGAATAGCTTAAGGTGTGAATAATTTTTTACACAAATACTGTATGCCAACATTGCACCACCTAAGAAGTTGGGCCTACTTTTACAGGTACACAGGAACATTTTTATGCAGTTATTGCATCCTCCATATGGTATGATAACATCTTTCCCAGAAAACCAGATTGAGCCAACAAATTTGCTCTTTACCCTTCTGAAACAGTTCTGTGTACTGGGGAAACCTTTGTTGGAATAAAGATTGGTAGCTAGTGAGCACTATCATAGCTCTACATATTCTTCACTTATTCTGCATTACGTGTTTTATACACCCTAAGATCACATGCTGACTCATAGGGACTGGTATGGAACTGATTAGGAGTATAGCCCCTACACTTCCCCCAGCAAATAGTTAGATTTTAATCAATCAGATAAGACAGAAAGGGGCATCAAGGAGACTTGCAGTTGTCTTTCCCTCCCTAGAACAGTTTTTACTGTGATAACCTGAGCACTCTTACCAAGAGTGAAGTGCCAGTTCAAATCCTAGCAGACTTCAACACACTTTGCCAAATGCAGCTAAGCCTTATTCTTAATATACAAAGTATTAGTTCTTGGGAGGCTCCACAGCTTTCACAGACTAGGTGTCAAAGCATTAGTGTGCAATGACTTACAGAGGTCTGTAATTGCAACCTGTCGCTTTTCACTTGCTACAATTAAGTATCGAAGAATTTTCCTCTGCAAAAAACCCGCTGCAGGAAAATATGTAAGCATCATATTTCCTAAGTTACACTGAACTGCTTTTTTTTCCAATACCCTACAATTAAAAAAAAATCAGAAGTGTACCTTTGGTTTTGTATGTGGAATAACAATGGAAGACAATAAATATTTTGACCTTAATTTTTGGAAAGAAATCATAATTTTGGAAACTACAGTTTTCAGGTACCTGAATTTAGGAAACCATGGACATGACTGACAGATGTTGAATGTGCTGCAGGGCTCTTCAGTGGTAAAGAATTAGCCAGAAGTCAAAGTAGTCACATGAAAATGATGGACTGCTATTTTAAAGCAATTGTTGCTATAAAAAAGAAAAATATTATTTGTTTCAATCATGTTATAAAAACAATTATGATTCACTGAAGACGTGAAACTGAATGGCAATAAGGTTACTCATAGTTTGGCCAGAAGTTACTCATATTTTTTCCTGATGTAAAAGACTTTCCTCTTGGCAACATTTAGAATATTTAGGCCTAACATTTATTGGAAAGAGTTATGTTTATTACTTAGGATGAATAACATACTTCAGATAAAGACATGCAATTCTTCTAATTCTAATACCTTTGGATGAGGACCAGGAATTAATTATATTAACCTTAAAGATAATTTTGACAATTCCCAAGAAATCTTAATTAGAACTTTGGAAAATTCCCTAAAATGCATCTCTCTCCTCATCATTCTTTCAGTGTCAATATAAACAGTTGCTAGATCACAAGAAATCTGAAAGATTTTCTTCACAGGTATTAGAAAGACATTTTAAATAATAAATCAGTCAAATTCTTTTCTTATCTCAAAAGCAATCAAGAGGAATAAATTAATGGGGTAACTTCAGAGTATTTATTACTCACCCGGAGATACTGTACCAGACAGTCCATGGCTCTTAAAATAGTTATCAAGTTTTTATTGTCTTATTACTACTACCAGCACTGGTAAACTGATCACATGATTTAAGAAAAAACTCATGGAGCAAAACAGAAAATGTTGGATAATATTAGAAGTATGTGTACCCTAGGTAGAAGTCTTGTTCCTTTTAGGTCAAA
>NW_010253317.1:10268-49444 GCF_000690775.1 Eurypyga helias | reverse complement strand
TATTAGCCAGGCCTCAGAAATATTTTGCCACAGTCACTCTGTTTAATAAAGCTTCAGGTTTATTTTTAATCATACTGTGGTATTAGTAATTAGAGCAAGGTATTGATAAGTTCTTGTGCTGATACTCTCAGCTCCATTCCCAACAGCACACTCTTGCCTGGGCAGACCGCACAGCTTCAGAAGGTCTGTTCTCAGAAAATACACCTGGTTTCTTTAACGTGATCTTCCACTCTTTCTGCTGCCCAGCTGTCCTGAGCAGCTTTACAGCATTTCAGCAGTGAGATATCGGGCATCAGTATTCATGATCGCCTGCCTCAGTAATTCAAACATGGAGACCCGTGGTTAATGTTAAATAAGGCAACACAGTGAGGCGTGAGATGTGAATATATTCATTTAAACTGAACTTAATGTAGCTACTGTTCATTTCTTATTGGTGGATAAAGAGGATTTTTATAGCTTTCTGTTTTTCTACTAGCAACACTTATGAGCTCATCAAAGAAACCAATCCAGAGGAGGGGAAAAGTCACTACCTCAAGTTCTAAATAGCTTTATTCTGACATCTAGATTTCTGGGGATGCGTGACAAATTGAAAGCATTTTGCTTACCACAAGATGGCACTGTTTTTTATTTCTTTAGTTCTAGAGAGCACTGTCCACAGTCCTCTTGTGTTTCATCATGTTCTCTAAAGAGAGAAAGAGGTCGTATCTCAACGTTTAGCACACGTTTATTATATACCTGTTTATTTTGACCATCTGCTCTCTTTATACTAGATTTGCAAAATGCCAAGTTGTGGTTTGCGATGTTTATTGATTGTAGACTCTTTTTCTTTCAGACTGTAAAATGTTTCACAACGCATCACTTCACTTTTGAATTTTCAGACTCAGACCAGCTCAGGCTCACTTTAAGTCCACTAAATTAAAAAAAAAAAAAGGTTCAGATGTTACACTAACCCAGATATTCTCCTAAATTCAGGAGCTTTGGTAAAGATTCAGGTGGGCAAGGTTTGAGTTTTGAATTCATAAAGAAATCAGGTAGCATAAAAATTTCTAGACTTTATTTCATACACTTCTATTACAGTAATAACTATTTTTTTATATATAGGGCTATAGCTTATATTATATAAACATTGTTGAGTAGATACTACTAAAGGTTCCCATAAGAGTCTTGTACTGCCTGCAAGGACTGGGGGATTTAGGGATATCCATATTTATGTAAATAAATAGCTGAAATTAGAGATTAAAGTTAGCTGAAATAAGCCTGAAATGAGAGATGGTGAAAACTGATTTTTCTCTTAAGATGTATTCAGAATGTTGCCAGTTGGTCTATTTATCTGAATTCATCAAAATGCTGTTATGCACAGGATACTCACAAATCAGGGTGTTATTCCAGGACATGATTTCTGCAAAATTCAGACTCTAAGAAAGTTCATCAAAGTAATTTTTGTTTGAGTAAAAATGTTGGGTTTGTGCTTCTATTGAAAATCTGAACTAGTGTATTGCTATACAAAGTGAAGATCCCTCTTTCTATAGTATCCTCAGAAAGTATCCAGGGTTTGCTTTCTCTCTTGTGAAAGAACATCTGTTGTGAGTGGTAGGAGCTATCTTCTGGGTCTGACCCACCTCTAGTTACTCTTTTAATAACCAAGTCAGTATGCACAGTAAGTAGGACATGCATGGGTCTCCTTTCCACATAATGGATAGGCTGCAGTAACCTTGCATCTGCTCTTGTGTTAGTCTGTCACTCACAATCAGGGGTTACTTGATGCCTAAAATAATTCCTCCCCTGACAACTAATTCATCTGGGAAGAAAAAAGACTCCATCCAGATGGTGGGAATCTCACAGGCTTCTCTTTTTTTAAATGGCAAAGTCTCCTTTTTTAATAGATACTCTATAAGTTATATAACATTCTTGGAGCTATCCTGAGCTATTATCAGCCTTTAAATATGTATTAGGCATTTGGAAAATAACTCCTTCACTGACCTGGGACACAACATCTCTAAAAGTGTGGGCTGCTAAAATCCTTTACAAAAGTGAGTCCTAACATCAAAGACTATTTTTTTCTCTAGATGTTAAAATTAAGGACACAGAAGGCTGGCATGGTGAGGAAGGGAATGGGACAAACATTTTCAGCTCTACACAGTCCTGATGTACTGAGGTTATTGGCAAGTGTCACCATCTGCAGACTGCTTGGTCACCAAGAATTAGTGATTTTCATCCAGCATTTAGCAGGTGTCTCAGCAATAAAGCCTACCACTCATGGAAATGCAGAATGATCTGTGATTTGAACTGAGGAAATGAAGACATAATATTTGTGAAAGGAGGCCGAATTTCCCTGAAGAACTAGGCTTCAGAAATTGGCCTTTAAGAAACATCTGCTATGTCTGCTGAGAAAGCTTACACAGTCTCACCCTGCGAGGCAGGGGGGTGCCAGTGTAATTGATTTTCTATTGTTCTGTTGTGAAAGTAGAGGACGTAACCCAGCATGACAGTTGTAATACTATTTTTCATAAATTGAGGTGTCTATTCTGGCATGGGTCAGACTCTCATAAGAATCTCAGCTCTTTAACTTTTGAAAAGTGAGTTTCTTGACTATGTGTTTGGAGAGAAGAGCTTGGAAAAAGATTCAGAAAGGCTCAGAGGTCAAAATGCAAACATAAAAGTATCTACATTTGCCATTAAAAAGCAGTATTTGGGGAGAAATTTGTATAAGCTGAATATCTCAGACTGAAAATACTGGCATTATCGATCAGCCTGCTGCCTTTCACGAGAACAAGCAGTGTGCCAACAGCAATGACAGAATATTCTGTGTTAGGAGGAATATGAACTACCCTGCTTTTGCCAATAAAATCAATGGAAGTTAACACTGTGCAGGACTTGGATTTTTATTTTCAGCCAGTCTTTCAGCATAGTGCAACATTTTGCTGAAATACACTATGGAAAGAGAGAAATGGGTTTTCTACAATCGAGTTTCAGTGGTATGCCCATGCCTCCTAGGAAGGTTCCCTGTCCGGGCTCTCCTGCGGTCCTGTGGGACTAACTCTGCCCAGGCCCGCGGCACATCCCAGCCTCCGGCACTGGTGGCTGTCCCGGCTGACATGCCCAGGCCTTAGAGGTTCACGTGGCTTTTTGCCTTGCTGTGATCTCCAGCATGAACGCCAAACACCTCTGAGCTGTCGCTGCACAGGGACAACTCCCGATTTGACTCCATGTTGCCACCAGATATCCATTACAGCTGCCTCAGGGGAAACTGGGCACAGAGATAGACTAATAAAAATCAACTGTCTCATGGTAAAATTACTTCCTAGAAAATGTTCTTCACCGAGTTACACAGCTCCTGTTCAGTGGGTGACAACCTGATGGGCTGTGGGTCACACTTGGAGAGCACAGCTCCCTGTTTTCCGCCGGCCCTTTGGTGATAATGGCTGCCAATGGAGTTATCTCTGCCCTGTAATATCAAAACATGCTGTATTTGGTGTCTCTGGCAAGGTGCTGGCAGCGAGGGCTGCAGGGCGCTGCTGTGAGGAGGGGCCAGGGCTTTCCCATGCAGGGCTTGGCTGGCTCCAGCCAGTTCCAGCTGGTTCTAATGGCCTCGTCACCAAGCACATGCCTCGTCACAAGCCTCTCAGTCAGCCCGGAAGGGCCGTGGGGAGAGTGGTCAAGAAAGGGCAAAAAATGCTGGACCAGCAGACGAGGAAGGGGAAAAAAAGAGATGAACAGTGTTGTAAGCACCCAGGTCAGAGAAGGAGGAGGAGGAGGAAGAGGTGCTCCAGACGCTAGAGGAGGGATTCCCCTGAAGCCCATGGAGAGACATGGTGGAGACAGAGAAAGATGTGAGGAGGAAAGTTCTGTTAGGGACTGACTGCAGCCCCCATTCTCTGGCAGAGGCATCAGGAGTGAAAGAGCAGAGCTGGTCCTTGCAAAGGGTAAGACATTTCCCTGTCTTTATTTAAATCTATGAATACTTTCAAGCCATTTTCTCCCCCTGCCTTCTGTCCCTGAGGAGGGGGAATGGGTGAGCGGCTGGCTGCTGGCCAGGGGGAACTCACCACGTGTGTACACATAATGGAGCCTCTTGCTCAGAAGAACTTCCCTGAAAACAAAGGTCATGAGGCAGACAAAAGGGAAAGACATTTAATTTTGGAAATAATTTAGAAGCTGAGACACAGAAACATTGCATATTTTGTAGAGTTACACAAGGCGCCTGCCAAGGGAGACCCAGCTCAGTGCCCTGGTGATCAAGGATAGCACTTCAGGCCCCTGACCCCCTTTCTGCCTATATCAGGATCAAAGAATTCAGTGAAAAGTGCTGGTTTTCTGTATTTTGACTAGCTAGCTGGTACTTTATGCTTCAAGCTGTCTTGAGCAACATGCAGTGAGTGTGGCCTAAAAACATGCTGTGGTATTTCCATCTGTCAGTAACAGATAAAAAAAGATTTTGTGGGTTCTTTATAAACAACCCTAAACCTTCACCTACGTTGTTTATATCTAAACTGAAGAAACTCTAGTGGTTGATGGCTGGACTCCTATGCCAAATTCTTGCCAATAGACTGACTAAACAAATTAAGTGAGACCTGCGCACCACGGAAGGGGTCAAGAGCAAGACTGAATTCCCAGTCTTTATTGTCTGTACTTAAACCCCACTCCAATATAATAGTTTGAAATCTGTTTTCTACTGACTCATGACCTTTGGGAATGAATATTCTTTTTGAAAGGAGGTTACTGCCTGTATTAAACATTAATTTATTCATTTTTACAGTGTGCTTTTTTGCTTCAAACTTTATTCTTAGGATTTTTGGCCAGTAGGCATAGGAATAGCAAGTAACATTTATCTGGGATTATCAGACACCTGTTTGTTGCTAATCAAAGCTTTATGTCTTTAAAAGGAAGCAAGACAATGGTGAGAGACAGATTTCTTAATAAGAAAGAAGAAATTCTTATTCCAAGACTTTCTTTTTTGTGAGGTTTGGGGTTTTTTTCCCCACAAAATATTGTGATGAAACACAAAAAGATACTGCACAGAAGTAATGAGCAAATGCATGTATCTGATCAACAAGTATTATAAGTAAAGTAGGGTTACTTGTGCAGATGCAAAATAGAAGACAGAATTCCATACCAGCATAGGAAAGCTGAATGGCTTCGATAACATGTCATTCCCTGTGGACCAAAATGATGCTGTCACATTCTTGGTATGTATGGTGTATCTTCTATGATAATGAACATTTTGAAACTGGAAATTAAAGATTATTTAAAGTATTTGACCCTCTGTGTTACCCATTACCCATCTAGATTCTCAGAAGGTTAACTGAAATGAAGTATCTGAACACAAGAACCTTTGAAATATTTATCCATCAGTAAAGCTAGGAGTAGAATCAGCCCACACATTTTCAGCACAGCTGGTTTGATTTTATTGAAAGAGTAATTTACCAGCTTAAATAAAAATATTTCTGACTAAATGGGTTGAACAAATAAAATTACAAAGCTGATACTCTTCACTTTGAAACACTGTTCAGTTCAAGTAGATTTCCCTAAAATAAATGAGGAAAATGCAACCAGGAGCAGAGGAAAGTATGTTTCCTTCAATGCTTTCCAACCTTCTTTCACCATTTTGGGTTTTGTTTAGAGGGCAATGATGAGCACTCTGTAAAGATGTGCACAGTTTTTCCCAAATGTTTTGCTCTTTAAAGTAAGCACTTTCCCCTTCTTTCTCACACTTCACTATTTTCCAGCAAGGAAAACTGGAGGGAAAGAAGAGGTGAAATAAGAGAAATAGAATATTTAAAACAATTTTTAAAGAAATAATAAAAAATATTATCAATTACAATACATATTTTTAAAAATAAAAACTTGTTTTAAAATTGTATTTAATGTGGAAACTTTTTAAAATTTATTTTATCTTATTTTAAGATTTGTAGGCAAATTTTCAAGGGGCAATCACATTTTTCCTCTTCTTCTAATTTGAGAAAATTTTGAATTTGCAAGTCCTAGTGGATTTTAGCATGTGAAATTTTATGAGAAATGCATGTTTGTTCCTCAACAAATCCCATTTCATGTGGATATCCCTTCCTGCCCTAATCAATATGGCAGAATGTGTCAATTTTTTCCTAATAATATACTTGAATGAATCCTGATTATCATTGATAATTTAACAACTCAAACCTAATCTCTCTAGGTGATCATCTGTGCCCCAAACAGCAGGAGCAGCCCTGGTTTCAGAGCCTCAGGGATCCTAGTAAAACAGTGTCTGACTGACAGTTTGAAGTCGCTAACAGTGAATCAGTAACTTAATGCTCAGAGGTTTTTTAAGGACTTGCAATTGATGAATTTCCTATACCCGGTCCTAGGGATGTCCTACACCACATCCCTAAACAGTCTTGAACTGTTCCAGCTTGGGAGGGGGCAGGAAAGGAAAGGATATAGAATTCTTGGGATTGTCCTGGACTTTGGTAAAAATAAGATAAATGAGACCCAATCTTTTTTAATCTCCATAGTCAGGCCCTCTAATCAGTGACCAGCAGCGTGATACTTTGCAGCTTCTCTGGCAACAGTGAATTAATTCTGCTGACCTTCTAACAAAAACCAAAACATTGAACTGGTTGCTGGGTGAGCTTCTTCAAACAGAGCTTGTTGCACTATTAAACATTTTCATCTACATCTATTTGGTTAGTCTGGAACAGCAATTAGATGATTCTAACTTCAGAAACTCCTCAGGGTCTGGGAAGGCAAGGAAGTTTGTCTTCCCCTCCCAATCCATGCATGAAGTCAGACAGTGAGAGATGCTACATAGTAAACCTCGAATTCTGGTTTGTAGTAATCAAAAGCCAATCGATTAAGTTTAATGGGTACACATAATGTATTTCTTTATCAGATAAATCTGTCAACTCCCTATCTTGGTAAAACTATGTCTTGTTCTTACATATATTTAGGGTAGCATTATTTTGGTAAAATATTGTTTTCTATGTTTAGTTTAGTTTCAAATTCTCATCTAAATGCAGCATGATGGGTCTGAGTAATGCATGAGTGATACATGCTAGGCAATGCAAACTCTGAACTAAATATGAAGAGGCACAGGGAAACTTTCCCGTAAACAAAAAGGGAAAGGAGGCTTTGGTACTTGTTGAAGAAACAGCCTTATTTTAATGGGAAAATAATGAAGAACAAACACCAAACAAGGTCAGAGCCAATCTCGTAAATCAAAATTCTCCTTATTACTTTAAAAGCCGATGAAAATAAACTATTTCTATCAGTCTCCTCCTCGACCCTATTTGTTCTCTCAATTAGGACACCCTGCCTACTTCTAAAGGAGAGTGAAGGCTATTTGTAAACATGTTGTATTATCTCAGCTCTGTTCTTGTTTCTGCAAGACTTGGGAAGATTTCTAACATTTCTTTGAAATTACAAAGTGATATTTGAGTACAGTATCTGCTTCCAGAAGTGCATTACTTTCATATTGATATAAATTATGGGTTGATTTTTCTTTATACTTTCTTCAAACATCTTCTAAACTGTAACTAGAGTAGAGACGAGGAACTGATGCGGGACAGGTAAGGTCAGTGCAACAGATTCTTTCATACAAGAGTTTTCCGGGCAAGATGAAAATAGCTGTTATGGCTTGATGTATTTTTTATTTCAGAAGTAGCCCTGTCAGTAAGCCTTTGTGTTAGGATGCTTGTATGGAACTGCCCCTACAGACCATTTGTTGCATCAAAGACCTTCTGTTTACAGCTATCACATGGCACCTTGTGGCTGTAAGGTTTGCAGTTCTCACATTTGCTGCATGTTAATGAACTATAAAATAATTAGCTAAGAATCAAGTCATTTAACCTGAATCAAATTTATAACACCGTGTTTTCTCAGTGCTGGCTCCATCACCTATGTCAGCACTATGCAGGCAGTCCCATTTGTGCCACCTTAAATTTGAATTGATCATACATGAGTTAGCAGTTATTCACACATTGCCCAGTGGAATAATTTCACAAAGAGCTGTATAACTGAGAAGATGAAAAGGAGTTGGATTTCACTGCTGGTTTAATACGTGCAGCTGTTTTACCCTGACAACCCTCTGCTAACTGTTCAGGAAGCTCCATGCCCTAACACATCATTAAAAAACAAACACAAAAATCCCTATTCTCCTGAGCATCACAGCTCCAGAACAGAGTGATAGCTGAAAATAGATAATCTGTTTTGAGTCCCATATAGCTGCCACTTAAAAAGAAAACTTCCATAAAACACTTCCAAAGGCTATGAACTCTAAGGAAAGGAAACTAAAGATTTAGATGAACAATAATAATAATAATATTACTGTAATTTGGGCTGGACTGACAGAGTCTGAACCTGAAAGTTCAGCTGGCCACAGTAGAGACATGCTTGCAAAGTCTGTACTGGATCACCAAAGCATGGACTTTGGTACCCTCTGGGTAAGGGGTGGATTCTGCTCATCCTTCCAAACTCCTGCGGCATACTGCAAAGGTTAGGTGCAGCACTACATCACTGTCTCTTGGGTTAAGAATTATTAAAAACTATGCTTACTTAGCGCTTAGAGATTTTGAAGAATGGACTGTGTTAAAAGGAAAAAAAAAAGGAAAGGAGCAGACAGAGGGAGAAACAGTGTGAATGTAGAGAACCATGTAATAAATAGGTGTGCTATTCTCTTGTTTTTGAGTAGGGGTGCTAACCACATGACTCTGTGGACAGTTTTTCCAAGGAGGAAGAGGAACTTGTCAGCTGAGTGTCTTTGTCCGAGAATATGGAGGATGTTTAGCAAGTCCCTGCAGATCCAGGCAGATAAAACAGCACTTAAAGATGATAAAAGTGTCTTCCACATGAATTGACATTACTGTGTTAATTCAAGTAAAATTTTTCTTTTGCATTACTCATTTTGTCCAGGAAATTCTCAATACTCAAAAACCCCATAACCTGTCTTGTGGCCTCTGCCTTAGAATTAGTAATGCTGATGCTACATTATTATTGGCAAAGTGTTAGACTCATAATCCTGAAAGCACTGATTACAGCACATTTCCTTGATATTCAGAGTATAAAAATGACCTGGCAGTTTTTATTCAGATAAAGCTTTTAATTTATATGTGAGAGAGGGCACAAGGCAGCTTGCCTTGTTAGAGAATATAAGGTCACCTCTGCATTCCAGATATTGGCCTGATGGTCAAATAATCCTTTATGTGTACAGATATATGTTTAATTGGGAAGTTAGACTCTCTGCTTTAATCATGACTGAAATGCTGACCCAATCATGAGCCAATTGCATTCATGAATGAGCTGGTGCTGCTCCTCAGCCATTAATTCTGGCTAAGTCATTTTAATGAGAATAAGAAGTCTTAGACTTCCTTTTAGATTGGTTAATATTCCACTGTAAGTTCTAGGTTGTTTCTAATTTTCCTAAAAGAAGGTATTTTCTGTCTTCTATTAGCTAACTAGCAGTTACGCACTTTAGAAAATTGAAGTATATTATAAACTAATGAAGAAGGACGCTCTGATAGAAGATAGTCATAGTGGTCATAAAAATTACCCACATGATTGAAATAAATAAAACCGGCTTGTGAAGTCTTTGTCATTTTAAAAAGGGCATCTTAAGGTGTGAAATCTCCATGGTTAGTGCAAGGGCTGGCTGTGGTATTTTCCAGTGTTGCTTTATGTGTAATCAAATGTGGTTGACAATGGCATTCTATTGAATTTCTTCATATTAAGAGTCAGTGCTCCAGCAACACAGAAGAATTTGTTAGAGAGCATGTAAAAATCGTGTTCTGCTCCCTCTTCCTTGCAAAGCTCTTTTCATCTCATGCTGCTCTAAAACAGTGTGTTGTGTCTTCCAGTGCATATTACTCTAAGTGGCAAGAGATTCTTACAGGTGGGCTCTGAAGCAGTCAACTCTCAAGCCGTGACAGTTACCATCACTCTGTATTACTTACGGGCAAAAATCCTGCGTCATTGACAAATCTCTCATAAGACAGAGAACTGATAGAACAATACCAATATCACTCATTCCTCCCAAACATCCATCAATGCATTTTATGGTGACAATAAGAAAACATAAATGTCAGGATCAAAGAAATCCTACAGCGAGAATAAGGAAGAACATGGGTAAAGGTTTGCAAAGCAATGTAGGGAGCCTGAGTAGTCAACTCCTTTTTGTTCTGGTAAGAACCACATTTTGGTTCCATGATGTTCAGACTGTAAAATATTGTTTGGAATTTTAATTATGGTGAAAAAGGAGGCATAGGTTTCCCAAGTTATGTTGACGAAGCAATAACCGAATGCCTGAATGCCTCGAGCTTTCAGACCTCTAGTCAAACAAGATGCATTTTCAAGATAGCAGAAAGCTCTAGTCTTTCTCAATCATTTTATTATAGGATTTTCACACTAGTGGTTCACACCTGGATTCTTGCCCTATTCTGCTTAAAAGAGATGCTTCTCTACATCTGCTGCTGCATCTTCAGCCGTTCTTAAATATGTGCCTGTTATTGATAACCCTGCTGAGAGTACTTACTTAAGTACCTGCCAGAGGGATAGATGAATGAGAGAATCTGCACTGTCCAGCTTTTGAAACCAGGCCCTTGTCCTGTCTCTTGCAGACCATGTGGCTGGCAGAGGTCTTAGAAAGAACTGAAAGAAGAGAGGAAAGTCGTCAGAACTTTTCAGGATAAATCTGAGTTGTAAAATAGCAGAAAAAAATGTTTAAGTTAGCCAGTTAATCAAAGAAAGTGAAGAAGTAAAAAAGTGATGCTTCTAATAATAGCAACGCAGAAATCAGATGTCTTTGGCTTCATCCTGGAAGTGATTTGGCCTCAGACAGAGCCCAGGTCTTGTCCTGGTGCAAGTCAGAAGTAATTCTGCTAAAACCAGGCAACTGGGCCAAAGCAGAATTAGCCCAAGCAAGGTCAGAATCACCACTGGTTTCCCAAGGCAAACCCTTGTGTCCTAGATCAGGTTGACAGGCTGTCATACGTAAGCCCTTCCTGTAAGCACATTGGCCAGTTTCTGAGCTGGTGCTGAAGGGTATAAGGTTATAATAGTTAACATACCCTTGAATGGCAGAGCGCCATGGGTCATTGGTAAAATGGAAGGCTTAGCAATGGATCAAATTGTATCTGCCAAGTATATTTATCTTTCTGCTTGCTAAGTGTTAAAGAGTCCTGGTGACACTGATAAGGGAACTGTTACTTATATTTGCAAAGCCTAAATACATCAGGTCATGACCCCGATTGGATAAGTGGTAGCTAAACCCTTATGGCTTTCCGACAATAAAAAAAAAAAATTACAGCACTGGTAATTGGGCACCAGCTATGGAAGAAAATGTGAATGGCCATAAGTACAAAGGTGGATTATGACTTTCTGACTCCTTGGCATGCTTTAGTGAGTATATGGACCATGCCACTTTAGTCTGATCTTCACAAAGGAGTTGTCTTTGAACAAGCCGAGACTGACAGCTTTTTTCTGACTCTGTGTGAGGTTAAAGTCTGGGACCCAGCACTCATGTCACTGGTGCATGACAAAAAGTAGAGAAGTAACACTTTAGAAACACAGTAGGCCTGCTGCTTCTTTTGTTGCTTGGGCAGTCCAGTGTTCTTTCGTATCACAAAAATACAATAAAGGTGCTAGCCATCGATTTGGTCAAGGATGAAACTGGCATAACAGACCTGCAATGGTGCAGAACTAATCTGCAGCCAGGCCTTTCCTGTGTGATAAGCCCACACCCAAGTAACCTAATCTGCAATGGGAAATCACACACACAAAAAAGGTGCCCAGCATTTAGTGATGGCCTGAATTTTTTTCACAGTCATTTGAAGGTTTCCATTGGGGTCTTCTAGTCATTTGATGTGGCAATTAGCAAGTGGACTTTTGTACTCTATGGAGATGAAACGGCCTTCTTCAATAATTATTTTATGCCTTGAACAGACACAAAAAAAGCCCAGAAAGCAGATAACATTGTTACATCAAACAACAAATGGGTTGTGCTTGTAACTATTTATTTTCTTTTATTAAAGCAAAGTGTTACTTTTCCCATGAGAAAAATCCTTGAAATTATGAGACAAAATTTCCTCATATTGTCTCTAAACTCCCCATTTTTATCTAGGTTCATAGCCCAGATTGTTTGATTTTATCCTACAACATTTTTAATAATTCTTTTCTTTTAAAGCTCTGTATGAAATATTAGCAACCTGAAAGGGCAAAGTGTCAACACCATCTGCAAGCCCTTGGTTTTTGCCATCAGAGCAAAACACACAGAAAAATTAAGTATACGTCCCTAGTATGCTTAAAAGTACACTTCTTCTCCCTCAATAATTTTATGCAAGGTACCTCCAAGTAGGAGTAGTTTGATTCCTCTATAATCAGTATGTTCTGTGCTGAAGAAGCTACATATGGAATATGGTAACTGGCTTAATTCACACAGGTAGGAGACATTATGGCTTCTTCTGATTCCTCCAAAGTACGTATATTTATCACATGAAGTGGCAGAAACAGTTAATATACATTATCTCCAAAGTAGCATGAAGAAAGGATAAAATAGGCACCTAATTTCCAGCACAAAATCAGTCATATTTTATTATCAGTAAAATCTCCTGGAACTTCTGTCAGTTACAAATAGGCAGTTTACAGTTAAACAAGTGAAGAAACTGGGTCTTGGAAGTAGTTATCTAAGAATTACAGAATAAATTGATGTCAGAACCTGACAGTTCCCAATTTACTGCACTATTTTGATTCTTTAAGTGAGACCAATTTGACTTGTAACACTGTTAGAGGATTATTTTCTTTTTTGGTCCATATCCCGCCTTTCTTTGTAGATGAGTGAAGACTTAAAGAGTAGTAGATACAAGCAAATATATTCAACAAAAAATAGTAAACCCAGATATGTCAGTCTGCGTTTAGAAATTTAAACAGGTAACGTTTGATTTTAGTCTTCAGTTTATGGAGAGCTCTGTCCATGGAACTGGAGATTCCTTCACTGGCAATGCATTTTCCTTTGCAGGAAATGAAGCTAGGTACATGTTATTAATTACATATAACCAGAGGTATTCTACTTCCTCTTGGATTTATTTATCATTCAGTCAGCGTAACTGATGAAATTACATGATGCTTTTATGTTGCAACATTCCTTTGCAAAGATGTAGTGTCTTCTGCTTCTGTGTAATTAATCTGCACTCTGAAGAAAGGGGTTAGGTATAGCTATCCAAACACATATGGACACTACAAATCTTTAACTTTCCACCCAAATCATAAAAATCCCTAACTCACTTAGCATGCTGTTATCAGCATTCAGTCCTAATGAAAGAAATCATTTCTTAAAGGCAGAATGAGTGGGCCTAATTATGTTCTCACTTGAATATACTGAGTGCAAAGGAGACCAGAATCAGATTTAAGATGCTCTTTTTTCCAGAAAGACAGAGTGAATAATCTTAACAATTTCATTGACAGTCGCTCTTCCAGTTGGCATTTGCATTATAAAAAACTAATTTATTTGTCCATAACCAATGATTTACCTAAATATATGTGCCACAGATTGTGTTTCATAGCTCCACCCCTTTGACTGAATCATGCAATGTTTTATTTAATTAATTATGAGATTTTCTATGAATGTTTGATGTGAGTACAAAACAAACCCAACTCAAAGGAAAGTAATGGGTTATCTGTTCTATCTGAAGCTGGATGAATAATTTGCACATCATTATTTTTCACCAAATTACTTGCTTTTGTGCATAGATTTTATTGTCTGTACTATTTGATGGACAGACAGTAAATTATTTAAAAGCTGTATCTTGCTAAGAGTTGAGATCCATAATTCAAACTGATTTTCTAGGACCTTTCTGTACCCCAACTAGATGGTCACAAGGCTTAGAAGTATCTTTTTAGTGCAAGAACTCACATTTATCAATTCAGAAATCACAGCCTGTGGCTGTTTTCAGTATTTGCTTAAAATTCTTATCTCTTCCTGCCAGTGAACCATCAGAGTGATCCAAAGAACCAAAACACAGCTGATTAGATTTGTATCAAAATTCCAATAAAATTTATGGAAAAGTGCTGCATGATGTGCTCAGTTTTTGTGCAATAAGAAGTGACCTGACATATACCTGGGTCCTGGTGAGCAGCAACAGACACGGCAAGACATATGAAGACCACACAGTGACTAAATATGCAGGAACAGCTTGCTTTTCTCTTACATGACTGACGGGCATTGAGATGTGCGCTACCCATCAAGTATTAACCCGGGGAAACAGTGAAGGGCCTCAGATGCTTTTGTACAGAAAAAGTAGAGGAGAGAAGAGACTTAAGAATAGTAGAATATAATGGGCTATGTCCTTGGAATTGAAAGGAAATCTTGGGTAAATCTGGGTAAAGGATGAGAGTTTGGAGATGGCTGATTAATGAGCAGAGGAGGAAAGGACATTCTGCATACAACTGCCCACCTCTTATTCATGCACTGGGAAAGTCACTGTGAGTCCACTCTCCATTCAGAGACTTGTTCAGTGCTCCTCTCTTCATCCCATTCCACATCCCTTCTCTTGCTAGGTGGTACCTTCCCAGACCTCTGCTGACTTGTGTCCATTGTAGATATGACCTATCAGCTCCTGTCATGAGATATTTTGCTTACTTTCCTTTCTTTTCTATTTTAGCTCTGAGACTGACTGTTCATACAACTATTTACAGGTCTGTGGTAAAGAGAAATCATTGAGGTAGCACTCATACCAGATAGAGCAGCAGAGAAGCTGTAAGAGGTGCTAGAAGAAATCAGAGTTGGACACAGTCTTTGGAGGCATGAGGCATAGTCAGGGCTGAGCAGGGTTTGCAGAAGTGGACAAGACGATGAAGGATAGCAGGGTAAAATCTTTGTAGGCTCTCCCTCACCAGTAAATTGCCCATCCTAAGAGCAGCTATCACACAAACCAAGAGCTAATTATCTAAACATGGTTTAGCAACACCCTTATATTAGAGATTTCATACACACAGACACAACACACCCACTTGGAAGTCAGGCGGAGCAGTCTGTCAGGAGTTTGCCCATATCAGAGGGGCGAGGATCCAGTTAGTGAGGGAATGTATTTCTCCACTTAATTCTGTGGCCTCACTCCAGAAGTCAGTGTAAAGAGTATTAGGTGTGAAGACACTACAAACTTTTTTTTTTTTTTTTGACAATCTCTCATGCTGTTTGGGGTTCCATTCCCTAAAACAAGTAGAAACAATAACATCATCAGAGCTGTTTCACCTCTGTACTGACAAAGTCTAACTACAACACACAAGTTTGTGGTTTCTATGAAGGACGCGCCATATGCAAAACATCATTTCCTCCTACTTTGAATACAAATGATACTGAGTGTTTGAGTAAGAGACCTGCAGAATGTGAAAACACGTTGTCAGTGCTTTGTGGGAGGCCTGAACCCCTCTCCTTTGGCACGAGAATTCCCAAACACCTAGCAAGAGCTGACCTGCTGTCGTGGGGAAGAAGTGCAAATCCCAGGTGGGATTGCTGGAAGCAGCTTCGTTACTGCATTTGTTTTAAATACAATTCATATGAGAACACAGAAGGCTAAGGAGACGGAATAAGCATAGGACTGAAGGCAGAAGAAGACAGCTATTACTCAAACGAGCTTCAGAGTCATACTGATGGAACAAGGACCACAAGAAAAAAGCTGAGCAATGAAATGGTGTATGCTTCTCCTCAGTTTAAGGAGAAAAAACAGAGATAGGAACAACATATAAAAGACATTGGAGAACAACTTCAGGGCTTGGAAGGGTCTGGAGCAACTCACTATGCCAACTGGGCCCATACCTACTATGCAACATACATCTATCCTGCTGGAAAATAGAAGTTTGTATGATTGTACTATTTAGCATAAGTGAGGATGGCAGGGCAGCCATGATCACTCAGCACATGGTAGTTATCTGGATATTTATGCAGAGATCTCTGTTTTCATAGTCTGTCCTCAGGCCTGCATTACTTAGACTGTTGTTACCCTGCTACAACTGATTCAGACCAGTTAATGTAACAGTAACTATGAGTAGTCTCCATCTGCCAACATGGAAGAAGTAAAAGAATACTGAAAGTGAAAGAAGTAAAAATATTAACTTATATTGTCATCCTAAGATGACTCTCACTGAAGTAGAGGTTTGTTCCTGGGAGCAGAATGAAGCCACTCATTCAGAAACACACTTTAGTGTGTGCCTTGCTGGCAGCATGTTCTCCTGTCTCATTGATTTCAATGGAATTCAGACTACAGCTTAAGTGTTTTACTGAGATATCTGATTTTAGTTACATGGGAAAATTACACTGGTTTGACCTAGGATATGAATTTAATTGATTCAGAAAAAACACTGCAAACTCTTGTGGGAATATATTCATTTTAGCGTAAAAGAGCAGCTATTAGTTTGCCTTAAATTAGCTTAGCTTTAAATTACATTAGAAGTGGTATAAATCTACTTACCTAATTTTTTAACCAAGCATTAATAATGTTGATTCAAAAACTGACTGAAGTTAAACCAGTGTACTTTTCCTGTAGACACAAGACTTTTGACCTTTTTGCTTGAATTATGCAGTCTTCATTCTTGATTAAATTGATTCTGTAGTCATCTTGCAGAGTGGGTGTGGAGAGAAGCTGACAGCAGTACATGTGTTTCCCTGAGTCCCTTAACAATAAAAGCCAGTTACTTTTGGTTGACCTAGGAAATAGATGTCTTCTTGTGTACTTCTAAAAACGTGTTTGCAGTCTGCTCCATGGATGTGCATGTACATATGTTCTTGTAACTGCCAGAGATGATGTAAAAAACATCAGAGTTTAGGAAATGACGGAGTGAGTGGGTGACAAGAAAGGATCACATAATCCTCTAAGACAATCTTCTGGGCAGAGATTAATTTCAGGATGTGAATAGCAGCTGTGGATTTTCACTGCTTATAGTACATCAAAATTCTTACAAATTTTCACACAAGGACAACATGACTGAGAATCTGAAGGGGCTGTAATGCAGGCTCAGGGTAGCAACCTCCTTAATATCTCCTTTACCTCCTCCTCCACACTCCAAGCCTTTAAGGAAAAGAATTGCTGAAGTCTCATGCTTCCCCAAGTTGCCTTGTACATTACCATTTTTATAATGATGGAACCAGATTGTCTTCTTTGACCATACTGCAGGTATATCTTCCAAAAATTACTTGATAATATCTCTCTCATCACTCAAACCAAAAAGACCTAGGGTTTATTTCTGAGGGTCTTGGTCTTTTCCTGGGTGCTGACCCTGATCAGTTCAGAAAACATAGCACATACGTTATACAAGTTTAGCCAAATAAATGCCCAATTCTGAAAGTATTTATGAAATCTTCAAAAAGAAGGAGAGAAGCAGCCAGCCCTCCTGAGTCTAAATGGTCCACAATGTCATATGGTTGAGACTCACTACTGTCCAAGCTAGCTGCACACAGGGGAGCACAAAAGGAGGACAGACAACTTGACTAGGGATGGCAGTAGTGTCACTTATCTTCATGCTGCCTGCCTTGCTGCTTTGTTTGGGCATGTGTGAGAGGGTAAAAATCCTAAATCCCATGGCAGACCTATCTCAGAAGCACTTTTCACAGCAGATTTCTTTGAGTTGTAAGAAATATATGCAGAACTACTCCATACGCCAAGGTACATGCCACTGACATTCTTCTAACTCTTAATCAGGCTTTGATGGTCCCCTGCCCCCAGAAAATACACCTGCTCATCTGGGGTGCCACATTGTTCATGTCTTAAATGTCCAGGTAAGAAACTGGAGGGATATGAACAGAGCACCAAATAGGATGGAAATTCTAACCAAAATTTTTTCCAATTAAGATGCAATTGGGATTGCTCTAGTTCAAGTCTCTTGCCAATTGTATTAATTGGGAGATTAAGATCCAAGATACTAAATACTGATATGACTCAATTACGCATGGTATAATAGGATACCATTGAGTTCCTGGGCTATTTTGTTCCCTCCCCATGGGGTTGTCTTGTCTGTTTAGATCATAAATTCTTTGGGACATGAGCTTGCTACTGCTCCGCTGACCGTCTGGCACAATAGTGGTCCTTTCACAACTGGCCCCTTGGCAATCCAACAAGACTACTCTTACTATTACTATTGTTCAGTGGGAATTTTTCCATTAACTTTAGCTGGAATTAGATAAGGCTCATATACCCTTTGAAATACATTACTCATAATGTTGAAGTAGAGCTGTGCTTCAGTATATTGTTTCACAGAATGTCAAAGGTCAGAAACAGGAACAATTCTAGACATTGTTCCAGTTTCTAATTCTGACATTCTGCAAAACAGTCTTTTGGACTGCTTTTCTCGGACTGTCACAATCATCTTCTGACAGAAGATGCATATGAAATTAGGCTGATGCCCCATTTTATTTTAGGCAAAACTTGCCAACAAGCGAGCATAAGTGGTACACAGGGAATACTTCGGTCTTGGGTCTTCTTTGCCTTTGCACTATGATGTCTTGCAATTACGTTTCTTATTGTTGCATGTGCTCCGCACATGTTTAATTTGATATGATAAAAGCTGACTGTAAAACCAAACATGTTTCAGTAGTTTTGAATACCTAAATGTTCTCAAAGATGGGACAACCCCAGGCATGTGTTTTATACCAAGGGTTTGCACATAATTATGATGTAGAGGTATACCAGATAGTAGAGTTTAATTACCATATGCACTATGAGTTATCATCCATACACTTACAGTTTCATACAGAAGTGAGGCCGTGTCCTCAGTACATTTGCCCTCAACCCTACTAGCCCAAATGGGTATTAGAAAACTTATTCCAGGTATAATTCTGCATTACTAATATCAAGATTAGAAACAGTTGTACTAGGCAATATCTAAACCCCAGATCGAATTGAAATGTTTGCATTAAAATATTTATTATTGAAATGAGGCCTTCTCTCAGCATAAAATCCTTTTTGTGCAATAATATTAATTGGATGGATATTTTCTTTTTGTAAATTATTTTAAATTAAAATCTTTATCAAAGTGTTTTTCATGAAAAATTTTAACAGATTACATGTGTTCACATTATATTTTCTTATCAAAACTGAGCAGTGCTAAAATAGACTATTCAAATTATCTCAGAAATTTGGACACATTTTTTCATGTGAATACGGAGGGAAATCTGGTGAAATGTGGCCCACAACTGAGCCAAGAGTAATCAAAGCAGTGTGAAAAAGTCACTATTACAACTATTACACTAATATTAATTTTCATTATTACATGCTTTGCAATATTATTTGACTGAGAACTGAAAAGCATAGTCCATACTGTTTAGTCTGACAAAATGGGAGAAAAAAAGCATTACCATGACTGCTTGAAAACTGGACAAACAAAGCATGCTGAAATTCAGGCCTGGTGAACAGCAGCCTGCCTGACACCAAAACTCTCTAGAACACAACCTGGAGTGATGGTGCTTCACAGCTCCAAGCCCTCAAGCTGCAGGAGCATTCTGGGCTCCAATTCAGATGCTAAGAGACTGAGGAAATGAGGAACAAAAGGACCACTTTGTCTTCAAAAGTCACTGTACTGATAACTCGGCTCTGCAGATTAAAAGCAGGTTATGCCATGAACAGAACTACTTGCTTCGCTAAGAAGACACAATATATCTTATATTCATCAACCTAAGAAAACAGCTCAGAATATAATCTAAACAAGTTAATTCTGAATTATTATTACTTCGTCACAGTGATTATTAAACATTTTCAGTCATTTTGCTTGCTTATAACTTCTAAAATTTTTCTTTTGATCTCCTTTAGGAGATGAAAGACTAAGCTAATATTAAAAGAAGTTTCTTTCATTATATCTAAAGGTGAAAGGAAACTCCCAGTGTGTTTACCAAATAGGTATTCACCATGAGTTAGGAAATTGGCGGTTCAAATGTCATGGGGAAATAGCATGTCAGTGCAAGTTCTTTAGTGATCAATAAAGTATTCTGCATTCAAGCTTCACAAAAAGGGTTCTGAGAACCTTCTCAGACTCCCCTAGGGACAATCCTTTGACATATTCATTGACACCTACTGGGGTAGTTGTCTTTCTAGTTTTGCTATAAGACAGCAATTTGCCACCTCATTATCAGCTTGATTGATGAGAACACCATCTGAAAATCTGTCGCATGATGATTGTTGGTTTGACTCCTTCCCTAGATTGATGTCCTTAAAGACATGCACTGATGTGCATGACAAAATGTTTTCTGGGGAAAGACATCAATGACAGGTTTTTTGAAAGAAACTGCAGTTTCTGCAAAAGCAATTGACTCTTCCCTCTCTCCTCCCAATCCCTCTAACTCTCTTCTTCTCCCTCTCTTTGATATTTGTGTTTAAAAAGTAGAACATTAGACAGCATTTGCTTTTAGTGACATTCCAGAGCTGGCTCACTACTGACAAATGTGATGACTTTGGCTCTAGTGTGTGTGAGACACTGGCAGGAAAAGTGCTTTGTAAATCAGACATAATCAGGGCACAAATACCAACCCTTACAAAGAGCCTTACCACTAAAACCCTTACCACTAAACACTACATCACTGCAGTGTTTTTGAAACTTTGCGTAATTTCTCCCTCTCTAGCTACTTGTTGCAATTCCATCCTTTTTCTGACACATTTTTACAGCTCTTGTTTGTATCATAGCTGGACATCCCACATTTTTGATTGTTCCTTTTATCCTTCCCCTAGTTAGCCCCAGTTTGTAGGTGCTGTCTCTCCTGTTACAGGAGAGGTGAGGCTGCACAGTGTTGGGAAGCCAAGCCAGCTTTCCTCTCGTGAGCCTAACGGAACCACACCAGATAAAATCCTCGACTGGTGTCTCCCCAGCTGCAGTGACTGGCAGCAACTTGGTGGAAGTGTGGCTGAACATGTGTTACTGTCCGGTGCAGTGCTGTCCCCATCTGCTGTGCAACTATGGCAGATCTCTCTAGGCTTCATTTAAGAGTGTGTTTCTAATGATAACATGAAGAGATGAATTGTCAGGCCATCTCCATGCTTCAGGAACGAGCTGGAGTTCACACTGAAAGACAAACACAAATTGTCACCACAGCGTCTCAGTGTCGTGAGCTCACTGCGGGCAGACACTGTCACTTGGCTCCAGTCACATGTGGGGTGACAGCCCGTGATTTGGGGGCACTCTAGCACTTGCCTGTACCCCCTTGCTGCTGGTGTGAAGGCAGGGGCTGTGCTGTGCTCTGCTCCCTACCCAGGTGCTGCCGGGTAATGCGGGTACAGCAAATGGTTTAGATCCTGGCTAGAACCACGCGTGCTCTCATGTGCTGGTGTTCATGCAAGTTCCTCAGTATCATTTAAGACTGGACTGAGACTTAAGATAAAGCAAGAACTGAAGTAATAATCTAAGAAAACAAATACTTTGGCCAATCTGTATTTGCAAGTATTTTTCTCGAAGTTTTGTAGAGAATAAACTCTATTACCAGTACTTTTTTTTTGGTTGTTTTCTGCATTTTTACTTCCTGGCAAGAGTCTTGCTCTTTCCTCCATACATTAGCAGACTTCCCTTCATTTCTCTTCTTTTTTTTTTTCTTTTTTTTTCATTCTGCTACAACTTAATGTTGTAGCAACTGGCAACTAGGATAATAAAGATTGAATGTAGATGTTAGACTTGAAACCACAGTAACTCCTGCTAGCCAGAAGATCACCTTAATATGCAAAACCTGCTATATTAATTCCTTCCTAAATTCTACAGATTATCCCAGAAAAATGATTTTTTTATATAATCAAAAATAAAACCATGCTTGCTTTCTACCTAAAAAAATAGTATTGTGGCAAATTTTCAGCAAATAGGCTTTTGCCTATTTGAGTAGTATATATTTTTATTGACTATTATTTGGGAAAAAGATCTCAATCCTCAAGATATTCAAGGACCTGATCCTTAATGAATAGTGGGTGTATTCTGTCCTGAAATGACTGTTATACAAACATTTCCAACTGTATGTATGTATGTTTATATAAAGATTTTGAGGTAAAGATTGTCTTAAAACTCTTCAAAATGCATTTTCATTAATATATTATAGAAAAGCAGTCTTTTAAAAGACATTAGGTGAAGTCTTTGAAAGTCTTACTCTCCAGAATAATTAAAAAAAAATTGCTGGTTAGGGTTCTTTGACTACAGTACAGTAGTACTTCTTGTACCTTCTGCCTCTGTATTTTTCAAATATTAAAAAAAGTTCACTGGGGATAGAGACATTGCAAGATCCACTGTATTCACTGAAGTGCGAACTGCTCTGAAGTTGAATGAAACAAGCCTGTGTTACACATCCCAGTAGCACTACACAACAGTGGGGTGCTGGGAGAGGGGACTGGGTTAGGTAATTGATATTGCTGTGGGAATTTAAGGAAGCAGACTGCGGTGGAGACTTGGAATTTAGCTAAAACCTTAAGGAATACATCTGGGATAATGAATATAAGTAAAGAACCTCAGCTGATGCATGTTGTTGCAGTCTCATTTATTTTCACTGAACTATGACACTTTGCACAAGTTAATGACGTGGTCCTATGCCACATATTAAAGCTGACAGTGTTGGTAAGGCAAGCAGTTGCTACCCCATAGGGGAATTTTTGCTTGTTCTGCATCAGACCAGGGAGAAGCATCCCAGGAACCCAGGTGCTCCTCTCCTTGGAGGCTGCATGGGAGGCAGGACCCAGATTTCCTGCAGTGCCACTAGGGCAGCGGATGGCTGCAAGGAGGAGGGAGGGAAAGGCTGGGGAGAAAAGAAAGGTTGGGAAGGGGGGACCCTAGAATAATGTGGAATGACTTTAGGCAATTAAAAGGAAAACAAATGAAATATCTGGCTGAATGCCAAAGTGTGCTTTCTTTTTTTCTTTCTTTTTCCTTCTTTACTGCCAATAGTCCATGAAAATGGGAAGGTATGTGAGGAATTCCGCACTTTATATTCCAGCTCCCATCTATTGTATTTTAGCTATGCCACAGCAACACTGTTATTCTTCCATGCAGCCTGGGAAGAGTCAGGCATCTTGTCTGACAAGACTGATGACAGGGCTGAGGCTGTCTGGGCAGCAGCGGGTTTATCAATGCAAACTGAAGGAATCTGCTGATCAGATAGGGAAACAAGAGCACTGACTTCTGCAGTGAACCACCTTTTGGAAAGATCTCTTTTGTTACTTCTCTTTGATCTATAGGAAAATAAACAGCCTTTGCCTAGTCATTCTGCTTGCAGCAGTGAGGTCAGTGACAGCAGATTGATATTATTGCATGTTACCAAGCACTCAGGGTTGTCTTACTCTTAATATACTTTGAGTCTCATAAAAACTTGTTCTTTGGGTTTTGTCATACAACATATTCCCCTCTCTATTGAAACCAGTGGCAAAAATCCTACAGATGATAACAGAGACTGTAATTCAGTTAAAGAACCCTTCCTAATTATCTCCAAATATGACATATATTAATTAACTGAGTCTAGCACAAACCTTTGGGAGGTAGACTAATATGAGTAGTTTACACCTGCCAAAAATCATGGCTCTGCCATGCTGGAGAAGAAAATGAGGATCCTCATCATAACAAAAGAGATCTACAGAGGCACCAAACCTGCTCTTGCAGGTGGCCCTCCTTCCTGCATGGCAGAGCCCTGCACTGGGGGAGAGGCACAGTCCTGCTGACGGGGGTTGCTGCACAGCGGCCACCAGCATTCTTCCTCGCAGCAGAGGTTCCCTGAGTAGCCCAGTACCTTGCTGCAGCCCCGCACTCAGTGGGATCTGCAGTCCCAGTGCCCAGTGTTAGAGCCCAGCCGGTTCTCCTGCCCCAGGCTCCAGCACTGCCAGGCAAAGAATCCAGCATGCCTTTGAGTAAAAAGATAACGTGTTAAATATATACACACATATATATAAATACATGTATGTGTGTAAATATATATTTATCCAACAGCTTATCAGCTGTGGTTTGTGTTTTTATGGGTACAGCACTTACTCTCTCCTCTCGAGGGTTTGTACTTCCAACATTTCAGGTAATACTGGTGACCATAATACTCAGTGAAAGGCAAGATGTCCTTCTTATTTTGAGAACATTTCCATAAAATTCTGTAGGATTTCTTTCTTTTTTTTTTTTTAATTTCTTGTAAAGCTTAAGAGTATTTTAACACAGTGAGTTTTATAACAGGATATGCACATTGTTAAAACATCTCTTTAAAAAGATACTGAATATTTATGATTTTTATGTATTAAGAAAAACCATAAACCATTCTTGATTTCCAAATTACTTCAGTAAAAGTGGAGCATGTTTGAATAAACCCTCAGACCTTACAAATTTTAATTCTATACTCAGGAAATGAGGCCTGGTGAAAATAACTTTGACTCTTAGTAAATATTTTTGAATCTTAAAAATGGTTAACTCAGAGGCTGATCTCACTGCAGATATGGCTATTTTGTTTTGTTTTGTTTTAATATCTCAGGAAAAACATGCTGACTAAAGTACAAATTACAACCATATAAATAGTATGTCTAAAATTACACTGCCTGAAATTGAAAACACTATGTCCACAATTACCTTTTCCCCATTTGTTCTACAAATACAACAGAAAATCAATCTTTGAGAAAAATAGCCTGCTTTATCTGCAGAAACCTTAGTTGGGAAATAGCAAAAAATAATGACATTTTAATTTTTCTCCTCCCCTCATTTTTTGTACAACCCTCATTTCTACTAAATTTTTCTGACCATCTCTACTAAAATATATCAGTGCTCTCTCTCTCTCTGTGTACATTCAAATATACATTAATGTAAATCCTCTTCATAATTTTGTAGTGATTCTATTAAAAGCAAAAGACTTTTGTGTCCAGAAGGGAAAGGATGCACATGTACCATATTCCAGGGGATTTCTTAGTTGTCATATGAATATCTTCCTATAGGTTCTCATGCAGTTTGACATAAGGATATAGGGCTTCTTGAACAGGCCCATGATTTAATGATTAGCAGCTGCAGCAGAAGGGATTTCTGGCCTAGTTTTGGTTGCATGCATTCAGGGAGACACTCCAAACTTGTTTTATATCACATTACATAGCAACAGAATACAGAAAACACAAGCAATTCTCTTTCTGAGCATGGACAGTTGAGAGGCAGTAAGAATTAGTATTAATAACAAGGAAATAACAACTAACAAGGAATGACAACACTGCATATAGTGATGATGCCCTTAAATCATGCAGCAAATTCGATTCGAGGCACATAAATGATTTATCATCTTAATGTAATTGAGCACAGACTTTCCACTTCTCCAGTTCCCTTTCACAAAGCGCTCCTTGCTCAGAGAATGTTGTCCCATCTCATTTGTCTATGTCTACAGACAAGGAAATTTGCAACTTGTGCTGTTACTTCAAATAGCAATCCCTCTGACAGCCCTAGAGCCGAGCAACCCAGGGCCAAATTACCCTCAGCTAACTTTGGTGCAACATCTGTGTCAGCAGAGATACTGATTGTGCTGATATACCAGAAAGGATCATCTGAAGTCAGTGCATTTATCTGTTTTTTGAGATGCATAAAGAAGGGGCCACCTAGACAGAGATCACATGTTCTCTCAAGACTGAAGTTGCACCTAATGATGCTTGTCACAGGGTCTTGGCCTTCTCCTTGTTCAGAGCATACCACATATTTCATGTGTCCTGCTTCTTTAGGCTCCCTTTCGATCACAGTAGGGAGGACTGGAAAAAAAAATCAAATTCCTCTAGCTGCCTTTTATGACAATGCAAATGCAGACATAAATCCCCTTAAAATCACTGTTTGATATGACCAGAATTTCTACTAACTAAGCAAGACAAGCAGTCTCGTCTCTTCTCTCTTGTCTTCTCTTGTCTTTTCTCTTGTCTTGTCTTGTCTTCTCTCCTCTCCTCTCCTCTCTTCTCTTCTCTTCTCTTCTCCTCTCTTCTCCTCTTCTCTTCTCTTCTCTTCTCCTCTCTTCTCCTCTTCTCTTCTCTTCTCTTCTCCTCTCTTCTCCTCTTCTCTTCTCTTCTCTTCTCCTCTCTTCTCCTCTTCTCTTCTCTTCTCTTCTCCTCTCTTCTCCTCTTCTCTTCTCTTCTCTTCTCCTCTCTTCTCCTCTTCTCTTCTCTTCTCTTCTCCTCTCTTCTCCTCTTCTCTTCTCTTCTCTTCTCCTCTCCTCTCCTCTCCTCTTCCTCTTCCCCTTCCTCTTCCTCTTCCTCTTCCTCTTCCTCTTCTCTTTGCTCTGCTCTGCTCGTTTTCCTTCTTGGTGAGTAAGCATATCACAGTGTCTGTAGGCCTAGCCTTTCACACTCATATTTGTGTTCGTAATTTTTGGAAAAGTTTGCAACTTTTCTCTGTATGTGAATAAAGAGAGAAGAGAAAACATAAGTAAACATAGAGTGTATCTTAAAAGGGAAGATCATTACAAAGTGTGAGGAGAAGAGAATGACTGTCTCCTTTCTTTTGCCTTACAGTTAAGAAAAATGTTGTGATCATGGATTTAAATGGGATGAATAGGGTCATTATACCAACTGATGATACTGGGCACTGGCCCAACAGACTCTTGACATTCTTTCTGACATTCTCAAAATAGACTCTGCCTAATTATAATGTTGTTTATGGCCATTTTTAGTGTCAAACATTTTTGGAATGTTGCTCATTCTGCAAAGAAAACCCAAAGTACTTAAATAATTTAATTTTATGCCATTGAAATTGAGAAAATACTCAGATGTTGGGATAATAGCTAAGAGGCTTTTTGGCATATTACTTTATGTAAGCTGACCACAGCAGTGCATCAGCAGGTTTACATGATCAACTGATAATGAATTTCAGTTTCTAGTGTGCCTAAGGGTTTAATTGTCATGATTTAGGCCCAGCCAGCAACTACGCAACATGCGGTTGCTCGCTGATTCCTCCCGCAATGGGATGGGGTGGAGAAAATGCGAGGGGAGTCTCATGGGTTGAGACAAGGACAGGGAGGGATCACTCACTTCTTATGGTCAAGGGCAAAACAGACTTGACTTGGAGAAGAAAACATCCATTTAATTTGTTACCAGTCAAATCAGAGTAGGGTAATCAGAATAAACCCAAATCCTAAAAACACCTTCCCTCCCTGCACCCCCTTTCTTCCCAGGCTCAGTTTTGCTCCTGATTTCTCTAGCTCCAGCATGGGTTCCTCCCTGGGCTGCGGGCAGGTGTCTGCCACACTGTGACTCTCCATGGGGGCAGGGGCACAGCCTGCCCTCTCACCATGGGCTGATGGGGAACGTCTGCTCAGGGCACTTCCTCCAGTCCTCTCTGCACTGACCTGGGTGTCTGCCCAGTTGTTTCTCCCACATCTGAAACCTTTCTCTGCTGCAGGTTTTCACAGTAATGGTTTTTTCCCTCTTAAATATGTTATCCAGAGCTGCTAACACCATCGCTCATTGTCTGGGCCTTGTCCAGAGGTGGGTCCAACTTGAAGCCAGGGGAGCTTCTAGCAACGTCTCACAGCTCCTATAGCCCCCCCCTCTCTACCAAAAACCCTGCCACACACACCCAGTGCAGTTGTACACGATGCTAAATGCCCAGATTCTTATGTCCTTTTCAGACTCAAGTACACTGCAAGCAAAGGTGTGGCCTGCAACCATCAATGTCATGTCTGAGCTGCGCTAATCTGAGATGCAGGGCTAATAAAAGCAGAGATGGTTTGGCAGGGTGCACTTACTGTGTGCATATATACACTATCTTCTCACAGTGACAATTTACCACGGCAGTGCTGATATAATTCAAACCAATACAGCCTGTAGGGTACTGGAGATACAGTGACTTCTGATTCCAGCAAGTACATCTGGTTCCATATGTCAACATTTGCCTGTGTGCCATATGTCATGTGAATTAGATTTCCTTTTCGCAGAACTAAATACCAGATTAGTCTGAAATGTGTCAGTTCACAAGGTGTAAATAGCTGTACAACAGGTCAGCCTGAAATACTGCAGGAGGATGTGCAGCAACAGTCCCACTGAACACTAGTGGAGTATGATACAGACACATACACACACTTACATTTAATTAGATGCCTATATTTATCGATAACTATGCATATTTATATAAAAAGAAATCTCCCAGAACCTGCTGTTTCTGAAAGCTGAGTCACAGTAGATCACACACACTCAGATGCAGAACTGCAGGAAACAGCACTGTGTAAGTATATGGAAGTTATTATGGAAGAAATGGTTTGCTTCTCAAGTACACAAAGTCTTCCTCATCTGGATGTATGAAACCATTTAAATGAGGATGCCTTCTGTGTATTTTGTATGTATGTATTCTGTATGTATCCTGAACCTCTAACCCACCAAGCAGCAGTGGTGAATAGCAGTTCCTTCAATAGCATGCACCAAAGTACGAATTACACGTTGCTATTCTGTTGGTGAGAATAATTTACCAAAGGTTTTCAGAAGTTGTAGTAAATAAAGGACAAACCCACATCAAAGACATGTCTAGGTTACTTTCTTAAATGCAATTTAAAAAAAAAAAAAAAAATTATGGAGCAGTTGAGGACTAGGGGTTATCAAGTCCACCTTAAAATGTCAGGCTGAAAACCACAGTTGCCTTGTTAAAAAAAACATAGTGGATGTCTGATTTGATAAGCATGTTGAAAAGAATATTTATTTTTCAAACTGTAGAAGATTATTGACAAAAAAACATAGTGGATGTCTGATTTGATAAGCATGTTGAAAAGAATATTTATTTTTAAAACTGTAGAAGATTATTGAGGAAAGATAAGAGATTTCCCTTCAATTTCAAATTGACACCAGTCAAATTACAGAATTTATAAGTAAAGCAAAAGGCATTTGCAAAGGCTTATACCCGTATCTTTGGAAATAAATTGAGTAGGTGCAGACCTCTGTTTACAGCAACCAGGGTCTTTAATGATAGCTTCTAAAAGTTAGGCCTGGGATGCTTGGATTTGGTTTACGAGATCTTCATTTCTGTGTTTGCATTCAATGGAACTATATAGATTGAATCTCGGCTTGGTTTTGAGGATTCCCAGGATTAAGTAGCTGAATACAAACAGCAATGCATTAAGTCCACATGTTCACTAACAAGTGGTCAGAATGTATCAATGGAAAGAGGACACTTGCTTTTTTTCTTCTAAAAAATGTAAACATAAAGAAATGCATTTCTACAATTCCACCAAATATGCACTCAAGCTGGAAATATGTTCATTTTGTAACTGATATGCTCTTAAAAGGTCAGCAATTCACATTTATACATCATAAGTCATGCAAGATTTCTGTGTGTTCATGCGTATGTGAATCTATTTTGACTCTTGGGAGTTTTATGCATACTATATTGCAATTTGGGTTGGATTTCTGGATTTTGTGTCCTCAGCCTCAGACTTGGGTTTGATACTGAAAACCTCAGGATAAAATCTGATTCAATGTATGACATCGACCAATGGGAGTGCAGGGTTTGTTCTGAATTCAGAACATGTTGTAAACCTTGACATAGAGCCTTTTGGACCAGGTCTGTGGAAGCTAATTGACTGGCTGGATCACAAGCCCATGCACAGCATGGAATATGTGCTGGATGGTATCACAGCATAATAAAGTGTTCTTCCAAATATTCCTTCTGTTTTTTTTTGCAATAGCTGCCCCTGCACTGTGAGGTTCTGATGCTTCATCCATTGCATGTCACACCTAGTCACACTGGTGATCAAAAAAGCTATAAAGGAAAAGATTTGATGGAAAGCTAATTCTAAAAATGTAGAACTGACTTTAGGTTAAATGACATGTGACAGGCCTGTCACATCCAGGTCATATTCCAGGGATTTATTTCTGTCCAGTGATAGTTAGCAAACTGTCAAATTTCCTAGGAGTACTTTCAGAACTACACCTGCACTTCTTTTTTTCCAATTACCTTCTTTAGCTTTATTACACCAATAGTTGATATACTAAAAAAACCCCAACCAAACCAAATAAAACAAAACAAAAGAAACCACCAAAAAACCCACAAACTTTTAATCAGAAGCATCAAAACCTAGCACTTTTTCCCGTTCCTTGTCTCCAGAAAAATATATATATTGATTTTGTCCACTAATTCCTAACCTTGTCATTTTTCCTGATACCACCAGAGGAATATTGCTTGTCCCCCTCTGTCTTCTTCAGGTTCGAATGACTAAGAATTAATCCTGTGAGTTCTAAATAATGCTGAATTCGGATAGTTTCCATCTAGGTTACAGGATTCAAAATACTTTTTTCTGTTTTGCCCTTTGTTTAGCCTCTTTGATTTATTAACGGAGGTTTCTTTTTGATCTGGCCTTACCTTGTCAGTCCTTCATGTCCCACCCATGGACTTTTCATTTCTTTTTCATCTAGTGATGCTGGCAAAGAACTCTTAAAAAAAAGACAGAGGGAGGGATTTGGGATTGTCATATAAAACCTGTGTTACTCAGTTTTCAGTATCTCATTGAACTTCTCACAGCTTTGATATTTTAAGTAGGTATCACAACAAAGGAAAAAGAAGTGACTGGAAAGGTAATGCAGTGTATTAGGCCTATTAATGGCCCTGAAAGTCCCAAGAAAACATGCTGAAAGAATGATCCTTTCCCATGTGTACTATTTAATTTCTCTGAGAGGGTTTTCCTGGCGAATTAGAACTCTAAAGAGCACATTTAAGTAATGCCACTGCTATTTTAGTCTATGCTATGTGCACAGTGACGTTCACTTTTATTTTAAAAATCTTTTTGTTACAAAATCCACAGTAGAAAGATTTCTGGGGAATCTGTTTCTTCTGTTGCTCTGCTGCTAACATACTTTGGAAATGTAGAAAACTGGAATACAAACCCAAGTGTTTCCCACAAGAGCAGAGCAAGATCAAACAAAGGATAAGAATATTTTATTAAATAATTCCTCTTACGAGTTGTAAGTAATGACCCTGTTCCAATGTTTGAAATTATTAACTGTGACAGTATGAAGCAGATGAAACATCTGTTTAGAAGAATTTAATGTTGCAGCATATGGGAGTCTAACAAGCAGAAGGAGTGAGCTGGCTTTTACATTGTCGTCTGGGCTTGTGGGAGACCCCAAATCTGGTCTATCCTCCGCCATATGTTTCTTTGTATAATATAGACAAATCAACTAGCATCTTAGTTCCCCATCCATAACCCAGTTGCTATCATCCTGGATTCCCTTGGAAACAGCCAGGAAGTCCTGAGCATTACAGATGTAAAAACCTTCCCCTGCCCATGCTTTGCTTAGTCGTGAGACTGCCAGCAACAAGGATGCAAGCCCTGCACACCTTTGCCCTCATCTGCACCAGGAGGGCTTCTCGTCTCACACAGTCATCCTGCGTGAGCACTCCCTGGCTCAGCCAGACAGCTCTGCTGTGCTCTAGCTCCTGGGCTCCTAAGCCCTGGCTTGGCCGGGTCAGCAGTAAGCTTCATGCCAGAGACTGTGTCTCCTTAGCTTTGGGAGGGGAAGCCAAGGCTCATGATTACTGCCCTCTCCAGGTGCTGTGTTACATTAAGATTTTTGCATCTCTGCCATATCTTATTCACTCTTTCTCCAGAAGTGATGGGGTTCCTCCTCCCCCAATAACAAATTAGGCAAGCCCCTCCGTCATTTACATAGTGGATTTAGCTACTGCTATCCAAACCAGAAAAATTACTATTACTTTAGTGAGTGTTTCCATCTTTGCTTTTAATGTGATCTTTAAAGCAATGCAACCTTTAATCATAATCTACAATATTAACTTAAATCTGTTTTCTTTGTTGGCCTGTCTGGTCAACTATCACCATTAGTAATTGGTAACCTTTCAAAGTCAGTCTTTTATAGCAAGAGGGGAACACAGGACTTTTTCCAGGTGTGTTGTATGTTCAGGGTTGCTTCCACATCTGGCTCACTGTGGAGATGTGGTACTATGAACGAAAAGGTGTTACATCCTACTCGTACAAGGCAGATTGGGGAGACCCCGAGAATGGCAAGACAGAGTTACGGTGTGTGCTCTGTGGCTGTGTGCTGGTAGATGCAAAGGACTGCAGGCAGAATGCTCCAAAAAGATAGGCCATCATTCAGATCACATGTGGGAAACAGGACAGGAATTCCTGTGTTTTCACCCCCTTCTTCCAGCAAGATGACTGGAGGGAGCCTCAGGGTAAGCTCACAGTGAGTACTGATGCTCTGCAAGTAGCCTTGTCACTGGGAAGCTGTGGCCAATTGGGCCATTGATTTATGCTGCAAAAATATACAGTTAGCTTTAATATGACTTTATTTTGTACAGTGACTTTCAGTTGCACCCCAAACACTTTGTGGCTGTGGCACTTAGCTAAATAAACTGGTGACACAGGCTCCCTTGAAGGTTAACCCCTTTGGTACCGGGGCACTAATACAAAACGTGGGACTTCATGCACACAACTTTCATGTCGCTCCAGAGCAAGCCACAAAGAGGAAAACACCTCACAATATATCTAGGGAAGCATCAAATGCTTGTTTAATCCTCCCATAAGTGGCTTCCTATGGCCGTAGCACAGAGATGCCTTGTACAGAGCAAGAAAAAATTCTTGAAACTCCTCTTAAGACTTGCTAACCATCTGGTCTGTCAAGTAACAGAGTCAAAGCTTTCCTTGAATGAGCCTTCTAAAATCAGTAGCAGACTTTTCAAATAAATGTTCCAAACCTTATGATGTTAATTCAAAACTCTTGCTAATCTTATGCAGTCAGATTCCACATATACAGGCTTTCTTCTGATAGATTTATGATTCAAAAGACTGTCTACATTATATCTACCCTTCTTTCATTTTCCAGAAAACTATGTTGGCTCATTCCTCTTTGTCTGCTTTTGAAATGGGAAGTTCAGTTAGGAAGTATTTTATGGATCTGAATGTTTACATGGACTGTACATAACCTAGAAACCACCAGTAACCTACTGGGGTGGTTTAAAGTTTGAGCTATTCTTGGCTTTCCTACAACAAGGGGATGATGCCAGCCAGGACCAAAAGCTAGAATTAGTTGGGTGGCTCCTGTGCTATGTGTAAGAAAGAGAATTAGCACTACCAGCATGGAGCAGCCACCGAAATTTCTGTAAAGAGCATTGCTGTAACAGCACTTATATGAATATTTTCAATTCTGGATTTCTTCAGGAAAAAAAGAAACCGAGATAATCTCTTTCAGGTTGACCCACAATTAGTTCACTATCTACGGGATGCAGTGAAAATGTGAAATACTGTGGAATATTTTCACCTTGTGCCATCTTTGGACCTGGTCAGCAACAATGACAGTACCCAGAGACACAGAGCAACTTCAAATATTTTGATGCCACTGCAACCAGTGGGAATGGAAATTTTAGGAAAGGGACACATGTTTAGAAGATCAAGCCTTAAACTTAAACTGTTCTGATGTTTGCATATCTGAAAAAATAAAGATTTTATATGATTTCATACCTACTTTCTGGAATAGGTGATGAAAATAGTTTAATTATTCTCAATTTCTTACTCATTATTTTCAATACCTGGTCCCCTATTCAACAATACAATAATGTTGGTAAGATTGCACCACAGAGCAGTTTATACATTACATTTCCAAAATCCGTGGTTATTGATTCAAGAATGTAAATTAAACATTTCTGCATAGATTAGACTTGCAGAATATAGTTCCTAGAAATGAAAGACAGGTGGCATTGCCCCTTCCAATGTATAAAAACCAACAAACTTATTTTCATGTTGGAAGTCTATTCGATTTTGTCTGGCCAATATAGTTTCGAACATCCATAGAAGAATACTGAAGGAAAAAGCTTGATCCAGAATGCAGTTTTACATCTAAATAATTTGATTAACTTAACTAGCACTGAACAGGAGAGTTTTATAGAAATGAGCTTTAAATTTTAGTAACCAAAACCAGAAGAATACAAGATTCATTTTGACAAAGAATAAGGGCAACATGGATCAGCTACTGATAGCCTCAAACTGCAGCTTGGCTTTCCCCGCTGTGGCCAACTCACACCTCCCTTTGTGTGATTGGCTTTTGAAATTACATGTTTCAACAATTGCTTAAATCTCTTTATTTCATGATCTCTCACATTAAAGATCCTTCAAATCTGACCTACACATTGAGTTGTTTCAATTAGAGATGACCCCTGCTTTAACTTTTCAGAAATTGCTTGTTTCTTCTGACCAGGCTACAGAATGGGGCATAATAAAGGGTTTCCAGTGGTAACTGGAGAGCTGAGCCCTGCAAATGCCTGAGCCCCAGCTCAGTGCTGCACGAGCTGTGTCCCCGAAGCACCTGGCCACAGTCGGGCTGACAAACAGCCCTGCCATTATTCATCCGTGAAAATGGCATGCTAAAACACAATGCTCTGAAAAACTAACCACAACAAAGCCCCCAAAGTAAGGCAACTTCATTTCCGTGTGCCTATCGGCTAATGCTTGGGATAGAAGCTAACGACTGATTTCTCAGGTAGAGCCACAGGAGCAACAGGCTTTGTTTCTGTTTGACAAGAGGTTTTCTGGCAGTGGCAATGACTAGAATAATTTTTGTATTTTTCTAAATGATCCTTTAACTTGAAAATACCAAGGTTGGGTCATATCATAAAACCTGAGAAATTCAGAGTTTATTATTAAACTTTATATTAATGCTAGAGCTGATACTTCTGTAAGATTCGTTTTCTGTTGTATATGGTGGTTCTGATGGATCTTATTTACTACCTATAGGAGGAACTGGTAGCATCTTTGAATCCATTTTTTTCAATTAAAAAAACCCAAAACAAACCAAACAAACAAAAGCCCAGTGCTGGGAACATCAGAAGTTACTGTTCTGATGGCTGCAGTTCAAGTAGTAGAATCTGAAAGAAACTCCTGACAGAAGGTATCAGTTTGGAATTTTTTTATGTATCTTCAGGGCTTAACAACTAAGCTTCCCCACTCAAACATGCTGTAAAGCACAAGAAGTGAGTTTCTGGCACAGAGTCTAGCAAAGACTTAGAGGCTACAGTAAAACTCCACAAGAATTTTGCCAGTATTATGCATTTCAGTCTTGTTGGTCAGAATTTTTCCAGGACTTTTTTTGTTGTTGTTGGTAAACAGAAGCCAGAGTTTCAATCTTGTGTGGAAAAAATGAACTACTTTGTCTTTATTTTTTACATTCAGAATTTTTTTTTCCCAAAAAAGGCATTAAGCCCTTGTGAAATCAGGACCATTTTGTCCTCCCTGCAATTTTTCTTTTTAAAAATAGAAAACATGTCTTCTGGTGGATGAAGAAGTTTTTATCATTCTTTATAAAATTCACAGTCCCACTTTCATTTTTCTGATGATTTTTTTTTTAACCATCACATACTATTTGTATTGCACCTTAGGAAGGTGAAGTATTATAAGTGGATCAGTTTATGTAAGGGATAGCTACCAGAAGGAAAGTTTAATTTGTGCAATATGGCAGCCTCTGGATAAGGGTCCAGGTCAAAGCTTTGCCCTTGTGTTTTGGAATCTCTGTTGACTTCCTGTTATGCATCCTCATCCTACTTTACAGCAATGAATAAATATTACTTAAAAAAGCAAACATTATTATGAAGCATTACTTTTACAAATGGAGCTCCTCTGTCAACTTTCAGGTTTCCTATGGCAGATCCTTGTCCTTTTTTATACTCATTATTCCCATATTTCATGAAAACTGCATTCATTTTGTGAGTTATTTATAAAACTTCCATCAAATTTTTGTAATTGCACTCTTAAAAATTGACTGAGTCCTTATTAGGATTTTTTTCTTTCTTATACCTGTTACACCTACATGGCTGTTGATTTGAAACACAAGGATCTGGCAATATTTGATTATAATTTACTGCTCTGTTAGATATTACTGTTTTGTTCAAACACAATTGTGTATAGTAAACTCTAACTCTATTGAGCTCAATTCAACTATGAAATAAATATTTACAGATTTTTTTACAGTGACTTCTAAGAATATTTTAAGTATTTTTCCAAGTTGCATCTGAAACGGCCAGCAAGGATACATTTTTACTGTCCAGTCTCCTAAAAGCCAAGGACCACACTCATGTTCCTCATTCAAGACAAACAGGGCTGTATTAAAAACTGAATTTAGCAGGGAAGCACACTTGTATGTGTAGGTAAGAGTCCTGTGGCCATCTTAACCCGGGAATAATGGAAGAGGGCAATTGCGAATGGTTAGCCGGTCCTTGAGGACCTCTCTCTGGTTACAGGTTATAACAGAAGATTTATTTTGCTGCCTCTGTTAGAGAGTTGATCTAGTCTGCCTTACACAATTGTTGATTCCCAAATAACATATTTCAATCCGGTGGCCTTCAGAGTGCCCATTGAAAGCACTAATTAGTGATCGTTTAAAGTACTTAGGTTATGTTAACTCCAGCACACAAGGGATGCTCTTGAGTCTGACCCCTGCTCATTCTGTTTCTTTTTGGAGCTTTGAAGACAATTGATTTTTGAAGACTGCAGCCTTCCCTGAAAATCAGGGACTAAAAGAGTGGGGACCTAATCTTGATTCAACCATTCATGCCATCTTTAAAGACGTGTTTACTTTTTTCCCTCTGGATGTCAATTAATAGATTTTAAAGTCAGTGAATTAACCCAGTGTGAAAGAGTTTAGAGCACAATTGCATGTGAGCCGAAAATACTAATTATAAATAATCAGGCTCAAAAAAAAAGGAAGAAAAACTGAGTACACCTTAAATAGCTGATGGGAACAGGTTAAAAAAAAGAGGGGGGGTTAGGGCAGAATTTTTGAAGCTAGCTTGAAAGTAGTAAGCAGAGTTACAAAGAGAATGCAAGTCAAAACGATCTGCAAGGTAACTTGGAGCTGACTTTTGCACACACTGGGCCAAATAAATGCCGTAGTTTCCCTTCATGAGGAAAAAACACCCTAATGTGTACCGGTTGAAAAAAAAATCTGAGGTAGCTATAACGGTACCTGGAGACCAGTATGGTAAAGGAACTTTCCACTGGCATCTTTTGACAACATCTCCTTGCAGTGGGTGCAGTTGTGTTCGCAGGTGTTGTATATATGTCTTTACAGAATTTCAGTTATTATCTCTCCTAACTGTAAATGCACTGGTGCAGTTGTGTTTGGGTTAGCAGCGGGGGCATCACCACATATACCATCATCAGCATTTTTATTAGGTCTCATCCTTTTCAGAGCTAGTTTAGATGATCTGGCCCAGCCATACATCAGGACAAGGAACCCCATGAAATTCCCTGAAAAATGACCCTATTCCAAACTTACTGATCTTTATTACAGACACCTATTAAAAACTATGCAATTTGAGATTAATTGCTGGCCAGCTGTTGGGACAAAATTATGCTTTACACAAGTTGGAAAGGAGCCTCAAATATTATCGGGAAGGATGAGCAGAGATCAGAAGATACTGACCATCTCCAAGACAAGGGTGGTCATGAAATGCCGTTGAAGTAGACTTGCAAGACCAGAGGAGAAGAGAGCCTTTTGAAGAAGAGCACCTGATCTTGTTTGGGAATCACGGAGCCTCCCATCACTTGCCTAGCCCCCAGTTTTTTGACAGCAGCTTTAGCAGTGCAACCATGAGCAGAATACACTTTCTGTCAGCTCCTCCCAAAGATCTCAGTATCAGGCGGCGTGCCATAGTCCAGTGTTTTCTGAACGATACTTGAAATTTGAAATTAAGAAAAAAAAGAGAGGTGAAAGTACAAAAATCCTGTCCAGTCTCAAGTCAAAGAAGCCATGCAGCATGATCACAGGAGGTTGTTCAACTCCTCCACCATGACAAGGCCATTTTCACATACCGGATTGAAGGAAATTATGATGGGAATGTGTCATACATGGAACACATAGACCAACAACTTCTTCCAACCCAGCAAGACTAGATAATACTGAGATTCTTCTCTCATGTTCTGGGGACTGAGATTTCTGAACATGAAATTGTACTTAGCCCAGTTTAAAAAAAAAAAACAACCAAACTTAAACTTCATTTTCATGAAGTAAAAGAATTTGTTAACAATATTTTTACCTCGATTATTAGTATATTTGAACATTATTAGGACATCAGCACAATGAACCAAAACTGAGATATAGTATTAGTTTCCTTTTAACATTTATAACAAGCTCTTAAACAGCTTCTTTCCTTTTAATATCAGAGAATAAATGCTGTTAAATAAAGGAATCTTTCCTTCTGGAGGATTTAATAGAGTAACACTTGAAATGAAAACTTACACACTCTTAATCAAAAAGAAATGCAGGAGTATCTTGAAATAAATAAAACAATCATTATTTTTTGTATCAAGTAAGTGTGGCAGGAAAACAGAAGCTTTTAAGTTTTAGCTATATAATGTAATTTAAATATTTCTTTGGTGCAGTATACCATTGTTTCATTAATATGTATATTTGACAGCAGGTCTGAATGCACTTTCTTCTTTTGATCACTAGTGTAACTTTTTTTTCTCTAAAAGTCTATACTTTCAATCATTTTAAATAGAAGTGACAGATATGTTAAATTTCCTTTCTCTGAGTACTAAATGTTTTGCCAGTGCATTTTAGACTAAAATAAAGGTGGTGAGTATTTTGACCCTGTTTGAGTAAACAGGGCCACTACTGTGGAAAGAGGGCAGGAGGCTGGCACGTGGTAATAGCTGGGAGCAGATAAATGGTAAACAGCTGAAATACACCTATGTTCCTTCTAATCTGAGTTCATCAAAGGTGAGAGGGAGCTTTGCCTTTAAAATAATAGACAAAACCTGGCTCAATGGAGCAGGACCAGCCTAGTAGCTGCACTGTAACTGACCTAGCAAAGGACTGGATACCTCTCATATCAGAGTGAAATACACAGATCTTAGTAAGTCGTGGCAAGGCATGAAATCACTTTTAAAATTCTTACATGATGCCTTTTCTAAACTTCATGTGATGAGAAACTGTAAAATGTAAAAACCAAAAGATTTTTAAACATTACCAAGATTAAACTGGGAAGGAAACTCACCTATGGCTAAGTTTGTGTATTGGAAAGGATTCAGATAGCCCATTAAATACTCCAATGGTTATTTACAATAGGATTAATTTCATTCACATTGCAGAATACCTATTATGTTTCTTCAGTTTATGCTTAAGCAGCTGTCCAATTAAAAGGAATCGATCTTCTACAAAGCTTGTATCTGAACATAGCACTGCCCACTGTGCAATAACTCCTTTGTGTTCAACAGCTAATATGCCATGCAATTATGATCCACAAAGGGTTGTTGGGTTTGGGGGGGGTGTTTAATTCTCCAGGTCCTTAAGAAATTA